>NC_068983.1:6049806-6056829 GCF_001194135.2 Octopus bimaculoides | reverse complement strand
CATGTAATATAGCAGCATACCAAAAACGTGAGCGGGCAAGACATTAAAAATCACCTAAAAAAGCATTATTAAACAGGAACTAGTTTTGGATTTAACAAATTCTTACCATTTGTCTATTTCACGACGGGCTTCTTATTTCTTTATTGCCCACTAGGGGCTAAACATAGAGGGGACAAACAAGGACAGACAAAGGGATTAAGTCGATTACATCGACCCCAGTGCGTAACTGGTACTTAATTTATCGACCCCGAAAGATGAAAGGCAAAGTCGACCTCGGCGGAATTTGAACTCAGAACGTAGTGGCAGACGAAATACCGCTAAGCATTTCGCCCAGCGTGCTAACCACTCTGCCAGCTCACCGCTTCTTTCAGTTTCTGCCTATCTAATTCACTCGCAAAGCTTTGGTCGACCCAAGGCTACAGTAGAAGACAGTTGCCCAAGGTACCACGCAGTAGGACTGAACCCAGAACCATGTGATTGTGCAGCGTGCTTCTTAGCACACAGCCACGCTTGCGCCTATTTTATCGATTCCGAAACGATGAAAGGCAAAGTTGACCCTCGGTGGAATTGGAACCCAGGACGTAAAGAGCTGGAAGAAATGCCCATAAGTATTTTCTCCAATTCGCTAACGATTCTGCAAAGCTCGCCACCTTAAGATAATAATGGTAATCGTTTCTAATTTTGGCTCAAGGCCAGCAATTTTCCGAAGTGTGTCAGTCGACTACCCTAACCCTAACCCTAACCCTTGTGCTCTTCTCGTGCATTTTTTATCGACTCCGAAATTATGAACGGCAAAGCTGACCTCGGCGGAATTTGAACTAAGAACGTAAGGACGGACGAAATACCGCTGAACATTTTGTCCGGCGTACTTACGATTCTGTCAGTTCGCCGATAATAATGCTTTCTACTATGAGCATGAATGCTGAAATTTTAGCGGAAGAGATGATTGCATCAACCACAGGACTTGCTTGGAACTTGCTTCATCAAACCCGAAAGGATGAAATGCGAAGTCTATCTCGGCGGAATTTGAAGACGGAACGTAAAAGCCGGAAGAAATGCTGTTATATATCTTATCCGACCTGCTAATGACTCAGCCAGCTCGCCGTGATAATGAATTCCTTCATAATCCTTTCTGCTATAAGCACAGAGCCTGAAATTTTGTGAGAAGGGGCTAATCGATTTAATCGATCTCAGCACTTGACCGATACTTTGTTTTATCATAATGATTATAATCATTAAAGCAGTTGTATGCTGTCAACTTAATGTGACAGTCCCATTAAAGGAATCATACTGCTGCTATTTAGCCCTAGGAAGCTGGACCGCTTTCTGTCGGCCTTGACACATTTCCTGTGTCCTTATATTTGCGAGGGGGAGACAAGCACCCCCACCCAGCCTAGTCTGGATTCAGGGACATGTTTCTGAGTCATCGCACGTCATCAGCCTGAAGTAGCAAGACCAGCTGGCTGAAGATGTCTGTCAACCTCTTGCAAATATATATATTTCTAGTGAAAATACATTCAGGAAGCGGTCCAGCTTCCTAGGGCTAAATAGCAGCAGTATGATTCCCTTATTGGGACTGTCACATTAAGTTGACAGTATACAACTGTTTTATCGTAACACTGCTGCTTAATTCTCTCTGTGAGATTTATAATTATATCATTTCAAATAATAATCATTGTTTCTCGCATAAACACAAAACCACAAATTGTTCGGAGAGAAAAGACTAGCTGATTACATCGAACACAGAACCTGAGTAAAATATTATTTTATCAACTCCATAATGATGAAAGACAAAGTTCGCCTCGGCCTGATTTGAACTGAAAACTTAAGGGCCGGGGAAAATACCGCAAGGTGTTTTATCCAACGATCTGGTGATTCTTACTATTCGATAAAAAAAAAACGATAAACGTCACCCTTTCAAAGCCTAGCCAGGCTCATAGGCCCGGTTTCCCGGTTTGTATGGTATATGTGTTCCCCCCAGCTGGACGGGACGCCAGTCCATCGCAACGTTACTCAAGAAACAGGAAGAAAGAGTGAGAGAAAGTTGGGGCGAAAGAGTACAACAGGGGTCACTACCACCCCCTGCCGGAGCCTTGTGGAGCTTAGGTGTTTTCGCTCAATAAACACTCACAACGCCCGGTCTGGGAATCGAAACCGCGATCCTCCGACTGTGAGTCCGCTGCCCCAACCACTGGGCCATTGCACCTCCTTTCTATTCACAGCCTTATAATTGCTTGTAATTTAGGCACAATGCCGGTATCTTTTGACGGGAGGGAGCTATTAGAAATCGATTACATTTTCGTCGAATTTGACTGGTATTGTATTTTATTGACTCCAAATGATCGACAGGTAAAGTAGACCTCGCTGGGATTTTAACCCCAAAGTTTTAGAACGGGAACACAATTGGCTAGCCTGAAGATTCTAACAATCTGCCGCCTTTTAACGATAATGATAATGGTTTTTGGCTTAGGGCCCGAGGCTATAGTAGAAGACACTTGCCCAAGGTGCCACGCAGTGGGACTGAGCCCGGAACCATGTGCTTGGTAAGCAAGCTACTTACCACACAACCACTCCTACGCCTCTTTGATGGCAGTTTGTGTAGTTCATTTCTGTACGTTCTGAGTTGAACTTCTCGCGAGTCTAACTGCATTTCAACAGTTAGAAACCTTTTAAATATGTAATCAGAAACTTTTAAATAAGGCAGCGAGCTGGCAGAAACGTTAGCACACTGGGTGAAATGCTTTGCGGTATTTCGTCTGCCGTTACGTTCTGAGTTCAAATTCTGCCGAGGTCGACTTCGTCTTTCATAATTTCAGGGTCGATAAATTAAGTACCAGTTACGCACTGGGGTCCATCTAATCAACTTAATCCCTTTGTTTGTCCTTCTTTGTCCCCTCTATGTTGAACCACTTGTGGGCAATAAAGAAATAAGAAACCTTTTAAATACGTTACCACTTAGCCAGAGACGGGCCGATTTAAATGTAGTTCATACCTACCCCATAAATAGTGTGTTGCCTTGTGCCTAGCCTAGAAATAATAAAAAAAGGTAGATGGAGGGGAGTAGTCGGAAGAGCGTCGGACAAAAAGTCGTATGGTATTCAATTACCAACCCCTTACATTCTGAGTTCAAATCCCATCGAGGTTAACTTTTCTTTTCATCCAATTGACATCAATAGAATAAAGTACCAGTATTGCATTTGAGGTAGTCAATTAATTATTCCTTATAGATTTCAGGCCCCTTGTGCCTATGCTAAAAACATGTCGATTGGTAGAGTCTTTTGTGGTATTTCTTCCGAAACGTCATGTTCTGAGTTCAAAGCGCGCTGTGGTTAACTCTGCCTTCAATAGTTCCGGGTGTGATAAAATAAATGTACCAGTTAAGTACTGGAGTCGATGGTATCGGTCTTGCTCCTCCCCTCTAAATTAATTTTTTTTCTAAATTAGAAACCATCACCACCACCACCACCACTACCATCATCATCATCATCTCGCTATCACTACCACTGGTGCCATCATCTTCGTCGTCGCCGTCACCAACATCATCTTTATTATTCTGACCATCTTTAATGATTATCATCATCATCATCATTATCATCATCATCATTATCATTATTATTATTATGATCATTATAATCATTATTATTATTATTATTATTATTATTATTATTATTATTAGTAGTAGTAGTAGTAGTAGTAGTAGTAGTAGTAGTAGCAGTAGTAATAGTAGTAGTAGTAGTAGTAGTAGTAGTAGTAGTAGTAGTAGTAGTAGTAGTAATAGTAGTAGTAGTAGGAGGAGGAGGAGGAGGAGGTGAAATTTCAGCAGCAGCAGTAATGAGTCACGGCCTCTATGATACGAACCACAATATTAACGTCAACAACCGCAATAACAATATAACAACAACAACAACTACATCATCTACAACAACAATAAAAATAACTGCCATAAGGATGTCATGCGTACAAAAATATAACTAGAACAACAAACAATAACAACAACAACAACAGATGCTAATAATTGAAACATTAAAAGAATCAAACAGTAAATGCAAAAATAAAAGAAGAAAAATAAAAGAATAACTATAAAGAAAATAACAAGAATAATAATGAAGAATTATGAAAGATTCCTTCATCAAAAGAATAAAAAGAAAATGAAAGAGAAACAGAAAGGAAAAGTAGAGAGGATTGATGGGAGAAAGTGAGAGAGAATGCAGAAGGAAATATAGGAAGGAATACATAAAAAAAAATGGTAAAGGATTTAAGAAAGGAAGAAAAGAGAGAAAGAAAATAGAGACAAAGGAAAGGTTAAAGGAAAAGAATGAAGTAGTAGTAAAAAATGAGGAGAGAACGAAAAGAATAAAGAACAAACGCCAGAAAGATATTTAAGAGAAAGAAATGGTTAGAAGGAACAAGAGAAAGAAAGGGAGAACGAATGAAAGAGAGAGAGAGAGAGAGACAGAGAGACAGAGAGAGAGAGAGAGAGAGAGAGGGGGAGGGAAAAGATATGAAGGAAAGTGAGAGACGGGGAGAGAGAAAGAGAAAGAAAGGAGAGAAGAAAAGAGAGAAAAGAAAGAGAAGGGAAAAAGGCAAAACAAACTACAAAAAAACCCAAATGTAGTAAAACAATAATAATGATAATATTAATAATAATAATAATAATAATAATAATAATAATAATAATAATAATAATAATAAGAAGAAGAAGAAGAAGAAGAAGAAGAATAGGTAAATAGGATGAAAGGGTAGATAGAAAGAAATAAGGAAAAAGTGAGAAAAGGAACAGCCCAACGAAAGAATGTAGGACAGGAAGAAAGAAAACAGTTGGAAGGAAATAATGAGTAAAGAATAAAATTAGTGAAAGAATTCGCGAAAAAATAAGATAGAAAGATATGCCGATAATAATATGAAAAGGCTCGGAAAATGTTAATGAAGTCTGAGGGCCTTATTAATGAGCACTGTTATAATGCTTGCTGTCAGTAATGATTAGTGTGGTAATGGTCGCTATAATAATTATTTCTTTAATAATAATGGCCCCAATAATAACGATTGCTGTAATAACAATCACTAGAATAATGATTAATATGATGATCAGTATTATAATAGACATTATAATAATGGTCAATAGAATAGTGATCATTATAATAATGTAATAATGACTGGTGATATAATGATATCTATAGTAATGATCGAGGGTAATGATCACGGTTTGTAGCACTGAGGCCATTTACGTTCGACTACCATCCGTAGTTATTACTCTCTTTGGATCTCTGTTAGATCAGGGATTTCGTGTAATGCCTCGGGTTTTCATTGAATCAAAATCTCTAGCTTTATCCCAACACAATTTTCTTTTCAGAATCTTTTTATGTCTAGCAGCGCGAGAGGGTTACTACTCACCAGAAGTCTAATTCTGGTGATATGTTTGAACTCTTCACCTAAGGTAAATCGATATCAGTGTGAAATCTTCAGTTCTTTCTGGAATAGTGTTTCCAAGTGGAAGATAATTCGGATGTATCTGAACTTATGGGCATGTCCCACAAAACTGATGTCATACCATATGTTCCTTAAGCAAAACTCATCTTCGTCTGAAGGTATACGCTCTAATTTGCGTCTTTGCGTCCTTTCACGATAAGCATCTATATAAAATTGATTTTCTTTCCGTTTGGTCTAAGTATAACGAGTGTACGTTTTCGATATAGTCTGCTGACACATTTCTCCTCCTCGTTCATGTCTGTTGCTTAGTGAGACGAACTCAAGAGGTTTGTAAGCTTAGCAAAAGAAATATTTTGTGCTGCTTTGCTCTTTTGCTTGTTCTTGGTGGGGATGAAAATGATCATATGTGAGCTTCTGTGATGACATGTCATTGCTCTAGCTGTTGCTACTGTTGTTGTTCCAGCTGTTATTTTTGCTGTTGCTGTTTTGCTGTTCCCGTTGGTATAGCTTCTGACACTGCAACTATTATTTTTAATTTCTACCACGGCTGTAGTATTGGGTGGGAGATGATGATGAAAGACTTTCACCTTTAACTCATTCTCCTACATTTCTCTCTTGCTGGCTGGATAAGAAAGACGAGACCATTCTGAAATTTTTAGTGAGAATAACAAGAGTCGATGGTCTGTCTCTTATGGCTCTGGTCAACTAAGAAACAAGGTAACAATTAAAATTAACAAAAACAGACTTTTATGAAGACAAACTAAAAGGAAAAAGAACTTCCAAGACACTAATCTCCAGGCGAAAAAGTACTACAGAAATAATTCTTTCTAATTTTGGTACAAGGCCTGCAATTTTGAGTAGTGAAGTCGTAGACATTCTCCACCAAATCACTTTTGACTCTTTCCAGAGGTATGGCAATGAGCCGAACCCTGTTGCCATACATGGTTTTCCAGCAACAACCCTCTCCAGCTAGTGATTGACCACAATCTCCAGCTGCTTCACACAGCCTCTGAATTCAGCCTAAATCCCCGTTCAAAGATGTGGGGTGGCATATTGTCATATTCACAGGAGACACACCCAAAGATCATCACAGTTTGGGAGAACTTAGTTTTCATAATTTTCATGTCACGTCTTACAACCTTTCCAGGGTTCACAGAGTATTGAGCAGCAGTCACATCAGCATCTTGATACCTGGCACAAATCATCATGACACAAGTAACACTTTCCAATATTCAAATGGCTTCCAGTCCTCCATGTCAGTTAACTTTTTCTCAACTACAACATTAATCTTTATCCTCTCCAACGTCGTTGACTTTTCATCAATATATTATGTTGTTAGCCATGAAACGTGCGTTGTCATTCTTATGCCATTTACTAGTTATTTTTTATGTACTTTATTGTATTTTTAGAATAAGGTGTTTATGATATATTTATTTTCTGGAGGGTATAAATTATATTCTTCATTACTGAATTATTTAATAGTGGTTTTTCTCTAAATTATATACATATATTTTATATTGGGAAATTTGATTTAGTTTTACTAGATTGAATTTTTTCCCTGTAAGTTTGTATTTTATTCCATAAAATTATATATAT
>NC_068983.1:6048304-6049590 GCF_001194135.2 Octopus bimaculoides | reverse complement strand
ATATATATATATATGTATGTATATATATATATCAAGACGCAGGCGTCGTTGTGTGGTAACAAGCTTGTTTCCATACCGCATGGTTTCAGGTTTAGTGGTTGCAATGAGTGGCACCTTGGGCAAGTGTTTTCTACTAAAATTGCGGACTAACCAAAGCTGTGTGAGGGAATTTGAAGGACGGAAACTGAAAAAAGTCCATCGCCTCTGTGTGTGTGTGTGTGTGTCCCACCACCGCTTAACAACAGGTGTTCGTCTGTTTATGTCCCCATAAATTAGCCGTTTGGCAAAAGTGATCCAAAGAATAAGTGCCAGTTTTTAAAAGAAAAACAAAAAAAAACAGTAGATTCGATTCATTCGATTGGCTGTGCCCCAGCATGGCCGCAGTCTAATGACTGAAACAAGTAAAAGAATAAAAGGATAAAGAAGCTCAACAATAAATAACCATCTGAACAGTGCGGTAATTTTGGCACCTCAAGAAATAAACGCAAAGTGAATTTAATGGTTGTTGTAGGCTTTTAGACGACTTAAATGGTTCTTGCACGATGCAATTGCTTCATTTTCTTCCCCGCTTTCCTATCTTTCCAAGTGAATTTAAGAGTTTTATGAGTTTTTAGATAGCTAAGTGGCTTTTCGACGATGTAAGTGTTTTAATTCTCAATAAACGTTCTCAGGTCATATCACTTAGCGAACAAGTACGACTCCGAAAATAAAAAAAACGGAATTCGAGGTGCGAAAGAACAGAGGATGTAAATCTTTTCTCTGCTTGATGTTGGCTGTTCGAAGAAGTGGCTTCCTTCCTGCTGCTCTGCTATAGTAATCAAGTTTGTGGAGATACCTGACAGCTGTTCTGGGACTGATATCAACTTGTTCTGCTATGTCAGAGGCCTTGCAACGAGGATTATCCTCCACACTTCTCTTCGCAAAGAGAAGGGTCCTGTCAGAGGGCCCTGATTGATCTGGGCAAGGGGATGTGGACTTCTTCCCCTCTCTGGTGCAGTGAACAATCACTCTATTAACTGTAGAAAGCAGGATCCCAAGGTTTTCTGCGATTTTGCGCTATGTCCCCCTTCAGATTGACCCAACATACGACCTCATGGAAATTCGGACAGTTCCAAGACTTCTTTTGTACTTGGCGTAATTAAACAGTCACATATAGAACCTGAAACATAAAAATTTCAATTAATAAAAAATATAAACCTTTACAAGTTAGAACAAACATAAAACGATGTTTTATGGCGTGTCTATTTACTTATGTCATGTCTGCATGTGTGTGTATGTGTGTGTGT
>NC_068983.1:6042770-6045759 GCF_001194135.2 Octopus bimaculoides | reverse complement strand
ATATATATACGCAAACAGTCACATACATACATACATGCATACACTATTTCGACCATTATATTTATAGCCCATCTCTTCAATTCTTGGAAAAATCACACGGAAAATGAAATTAAAAAAATAATAATAAAATAATCGCGATGTAGAACATCCGAAGCAAAGCTAAATCCGAAATAACTGCTATTGAGTGAGGCACGAGGAAATTGGAGAGAAACGGAAAACTTAGTGCCAAAGTGTACTCATAGAAATGGCTGAATGTTGTTGTTATTATTGACGGTCTATCGAATGAATAGTTTATCACAAATCCTATTTTCATATAAAATTTGCAAATCAAATATTTTAGTAGGACGTCGCTGTTATTTGTAGAAGTATCAGAGGTGGTTGATGACGACGATGATGATGATAGCGTTGTGAGTGTTTCTGATGACGATGGGGATTACTGCTTCATTTTGCAGCCAGCGCAACATTAATGCTGTAACAAAGAGGAGACATTTTTGGTTATTTATTGAAATTACATTAAGGTAATAGCTAATAGCAAAATACATGTTCCACTCAATGATGTAATTTCTGTCTATCTGACTACCAGTTTGTCTAGCCTTTTTCTTGTCTTTGTATGTCTCTGTATCTACTTTTGCTTGTTATCTCTCTCTCTCTCTCTCTCTCTCTCTCTCTTTCTTTCTCTCTCTCTCTCTCACACACACACACACACACACGCATATTAGTAATTCTTTTTAGTCCTTTCTTCTATAAATACAGTGGAGGCGCAATGGCCCAGTAGTTAGGGCAACGGGCTCGCGGTCATAGGATCGCGGTTTTGATTCCCAGACCGGGCGTGCCAAAAAAAAAAAAAACTATAAGTACAATGCCAGAAATTTTAACGGGAGGTGACAGTCGATTACATTGACAACAATATTCAATTGGTATTTATTTTATCAACCCCGAAAGGGTGACAGGCAAGGTCGACCTTGCCGGAATTTTAACTTAGAACATAAAGACGGACACTGAGCATTTTATCCGGCGTGTGTTTGGACACACGCACGCACGCCCGCACGCCCGCACGCCCGCACGCCCGCACGCCCGCACGCACACACGCACGCACGCACGCACGCACGCACGCACGCATATATGTACATAGAAAAAGAGAGAGACAAGGGAGTGAATAAAGAAACGAAAGTAGCACCCAAAGACCTCTGGAATCAAGCAATGTGTGTGCGCATGTGCCTATGCATATAATATATGTGTGTGTACATGAGTGCAAATCAACATCTCAGGAATCTCAGTGAAGCAACCACCCAATTAATATGCTCGACAATTACAGTAGTTACAGAAAATTGGAGCTATTAATTTGCATACCGTTAGTGTTAACACTTTGTGGAGGCACATGACCTAGTAGTTAGAGCAGCAGACTCGCGGTCGTGGGATCGCGGGTTCGAATCTCAGGCCGGGTGATGTGTGTGTTAATGAGCGAAACACCTAAAGCTCCACGCGGCGCCGGAAGAAGGTGACGGCGAACTTCTGCTGACTATTTCGCCACTCTTTCCTTCTGCATATAGCAACCTACCTGCAATGGATCGATGTCCTGTCCAGGTGGGGAACCTATACGTCAATGAAACGTGTAAACCGGCCCTTATGAGCCAGGCATGGCTCGAGAAGGAACAAACAACAATTGTTAACAGTTTATTTTTAAATATCAGAGGCCTCTCAACGGGGATCTCAGTCCAAACAGCATCAAGGTATGATATAATATATGTAGCCTCTATATTACTGCTACGGTTGAGTGAACACAGCATATTTCTTGGGAGTCTTTAATAATCAATTTGACTCACTAAGTCATGTACGAAGGGGTGCGGAAATGTTCCTGGCTTTGGATAAAAGAAAATACAGGACGATCAGTTCATTATGATTTAGAATAAGTACTAGGCTTACAAAAAAAAAGTACTGGGGTCGATTTATTTGATTAAAACCCTTTAAGGCGTACTCCAGTATGGCCGCAATCAAATGACTGAAACAATTGGAAGAGTAAAAGAGTAAAAGATTAATTGAAAACACATAAGACTTTAATTAACGACTGGATTCGATTAAATCAATTAAACATATCAATCAAATGCTCCAGCAGTGGCGCTACCTATCTATCTATCTATCTATCTATCTATCTATCTATCTATCTATCTATCTATCTATCTACTTATCTATCTCTCTCCCTCTGTTTATCTAGCTAGCTATCGGTCTATCTCTTCAATTTAGAACATCCGCTCTTATTCCATCACTGACTAACTTCGCACCAATAACTAACCATTCAGATTCACATACACACATACACACACACTCACACGCACACACACACACCACCCTTCTCTTCTACTACAGTATCTCCTCTTCCTATCCCTCCACCTCTCCTCCGTCTTCGCCTCTTTCTGGACACATTAAGACCGTTCAATCTGGTGTCCACATGGACACCCGAGCAACTTAAGATACAAACCTTGACGCACACATATATACATACGTACATATACACATATATACATACATATATGAATACATACGTACTTATACATACATATATGCATACATATATGAATATATACATACGTATATACATACACATGTATATTTACAAAAATGTAAATGTGTATTTTAAAGCCATTCACATACGCGTACAATTGAATTCACACACAAAATCATATTCGTATATACAAATGCAGACACATTCACACACGCGTGCGTGTATATATGTGTCTGTGCACGAAATGCATGTAATTAAAATTGCACACATACATACACACACACACACATTCACATACCTCCATCCCCCTCTCTATCTCTGTGTCTGTATGTATGTGTGTGTATATATATATATATATATATATATATATATATATACACATAAGCATTTGTGAACGAATATATGTATGCATATGTGTAATACACACGCACACACACACACACACACACACACACACACACATACATATATATATATATATATATATAT
>NC_068983.1:6040648-6042116 GCF_001194135.2 Octopus bimaculoides | reverse complement strand
ATATATATATATATATATATATATATATACTCACACAGGAAGACTTTGTTCGATGGTTCGTTAACATCGAGCTATTTGTAAGAATCACGAGTTTAAATCGAAGCAAATTTTCACTTTTTTGATGCTTCAGTAATTTTGGCGAAAGTAAGAGATTAACTATATTCTACCACCCCCGATACTTCCATCCCAGACCATTCTCAGACCAAACCATCTTCTCAACGTCTATAAACTCTACAGTTCCGATCAGCTTAATACCTGCAAACTTTTACAGCTATCGTTGCCTACAGCCATGCTAGCAGTTATCCACACCACGGTTTTCTTTGCTAGTTGTTAAAGCTTTGAATGACTTCGGGGAGTGTTTGTAGCGAGTGTTTGTTCGTTAAAGCAGAAATGAAGAATATTTCTGAAACGAAAGTGGCCATCAAGTGTCTGTCTGTCTTTCAGTCTATTTGTCTGTAAATTCGTCCGTTTTAAACTTTCTATGCATCACTTATCTATCTATCTATCTATCTATCTATCTATCTATCTATCTATCTATTTGTCTGTCTGTCTACATCTCTGCACGTCTACCTCTCTACCTGTTTGTCTATGTCTGTCTGTGAATCACCCTGTCTGCTTATCTATCTATCTATCTATCTATCTATCTATCTATCTATCTATCTATCTATCTATCTATCTATTTATCTACCTTTTTATCTATCTCTATGTTTTTATCTATCAATCTATTGGGTTTTCTGTCAATCTATTTATCTATTTGCCTCTGTCTTTCCGTCTGTCTGTCGTTATGTTTACTTCTCTGTCTGTCTCTCTGCCTATTAGTGAGTCTGTCTCTCCGTCTGTCTGCTTGTTTGTCTGTCTATCTGTCAGTCTATCAATCAATCTATCAACGACGATATTACAACCAACCCAGCCATATTACCACTGCAGCAAAAAAAGAAAGAAAGAAAGAAAGAAAGGCCAAAACCTATAGAGCTTAATAATTCTTTCAAGTACGTGTAGAAGGCCTAAAACCTATGGAGAAAGGAATAATCGATTACATCGATCTCAATATTTAACTTTCTTTTGTTTTGTTCTTTTACTTGTTTCAGTTATTTGATGCGGCCATGCTGGAGCACCGCCTTTAGTCGAACAAATCGACCCCAGGACTTATTCTTTGTAAGCCTAGTACTTATTCTATTGGCCCTCTTTTTCCGAACCGCTAAGTTACGGGGACGTAAACACACCGACATCGGTTGTCAAGCGACGGTGGGGGTACAAACACAGACACACATACAAACATAAACACACACACACACACACATATACGACGAGCTTCTTCTAGTTTCCGTCTACCAAATCCACTCACAAGGCTTTGGTCGGCCCGAGGCTATAGTAGAAGACACTTGCCCAAGGTGCCACGCAGTGGGACTGAACCCGGAACCATGTGGTTGGGAAGCAAGCTTCTTACCACACAGCCACTCAGATGAAA
>NC_068983.1:6035177-6040132 GCF_001194135.2 Octopus bimaculoides | reverse complement strand
ATATATATATACATATATACATACGTATATGTATATACATATATATATATTATTTATATTATTATATGATTGAACGTCACGCATCCTCTTCCAAGTAAGCTTTATCTTTCTATCTGTCTGTCTGTCTATCTGTCTGTCTGTCTATCTGTCTGACTATCTATCTGTCTGTCTATCTATCTATTTACGACGGGCTTCTTTCAGTTTCCGTCTACCTAATCCATTCTAAAGTCTGGCGGAGGTAAAGAATATGCACACCACCCGTTTACGTCGCTTAGGGTTAGGGTCAAGGTTAGATTTAAGGGTTAGGGTTACGTTTAGGGTTAGAGTTAGGATTAGGGTTACGCCGAAAACGGGTTCTGTGCGTATTCTTTACCTCTGCCGAAGAGAATAAGTACTAGATTTTAAAAAGGAAAAAGTACCGAGGACTAAACCATGTTCGACTAAACCATTCAAAGCGAAGCCCCAGTATGGCCGCAGTCAAATGACTGAAACAAATGAAAAGAAAAAAAATTGAGAGAAAGAATAAGCCCAAAAAAAATTCTGAAAAAAAAAAAATGAGAGAAAATAATATTCTAGTGTTTTATCATTTTATACTTACTAAATAACTTCTTAACAGCAAAGACAGAAAAGAAGGTGATTTCATTTTCTTCAGAAACGCCATTAATAGTAACGGCATGAAGACTTGATAATATCTTTCTTTTTAAAAGCGAGAAACACAAGAAATGGAACACCAGCACCATTTTAGTTCCACCGTCCTCAAAACTATCAGAAGCAATAAAATATAAATAGTCACAGACTTTTTTTTTCTTTACGTTTGATTAATATTTTGCATGTAAGATTCGTAATAACAAGTTAGGAATTTGCCGCACTCATTAAATTTCGCTTATAAAATGTGTATTCGGATAATATATATGTGTGTGTGTGTGTAAATAAATATATAATACATATATATACAGAATAAACAGTCAGAATGTAGTTTAAGAAGAGGAATGGTAATCGCTGTTACAGAACAGAACTGTTACCTCTTCGGTGTTATATTGGTCAATTCTGGTTGTGGTGTGAGGCTGATGTCTACACTACGTATCACTACGCAGACGCTACAAAGCCGGTATGAAATCAGTTCAAATGTCTTTTATATATGTATACCATATATATAAAAAGAAAAACAAACATGTGTAGCATTAATAATACTGACTTTCTTTTGTGAGTTAGCTATAATAATATAGATACTTGGTCATATAAACGGATTTATATTATCTGTAGAAATTTAAACGTATCAAAACTGATCGAAGAATACAAGTGTTAAAGGTAAATAGAATTTGTGCTTTCTGAATTTCGTTACGTTGGTATAGTTAACTGTACGTACAATCTTTCGTTTGTTTCTTTAATATTTTCGCTTTGTTGACAAGGAAAGAAAACTCGAAGATGTTTTATCAATCTAGTTAAAAAAAAATACAAAAAACACAACAAAAAACAAGCAAACCAAACTCGGCTTTTGCATAATATAATTCAGAGAAAACAAATGACATGGTCTCAGTCGTATAGTGAGCAGTTAGAAAGGAATAAAATTTTGTTCTAGCCCCACAAATAACTAAATTACATTACGGGACTTCTGAGATTACTGGATTGTTTAATAAGAGCTATTTAACTAAAATAATGAAGAGGAGAGGCAATCACTCACCGCAAACACTCTCCGAGGACTCGGAAGAGGAGAGTCGACAGCGAATCGCTTCGACCGCAGAACAACGATGTAGGCAACAAGGAGATTCTGCGACAAACATACCTGAATGTATGAGGGTTTCGAATGCTTTGGGAGTTGTTTGTGAACCACACACAGTTTCAGAAATTATAGAACACGTCGGTAGACCGCTGACACTTTCAGAGATCGCGGGGAAAAATGCCGATCCAATGACAACTTCTGAAATAATAAGAAACACCCCTGGCCCTGTGACAATTTATCGGCTGATGGGGAAAACATGTGAACGACAAAAATATTCGATGTGTGGAAGAGATTGTTGTAGGTCGCTGACATTTTCGGACGTAACATGTGACTGTTGTGAACCTCTATGCTTGTCAGACTGCATGGAAAATAGTTGTCTGTCAATGTCTATTCCGGACTGTTGCGAACCAGAATCGATATCAGATATAGGAGCTGATGCAAACCTGACATTTACAACATGCAGGCACAAATGCCATACAATATTTACCGGTGAGATTATGAGATATATCGATCCAGGCACGGAAAAACTCGAGGATACTAAGACCGCTGTTCTGCAAGAAAAAGATACTTATACTGACAAAACACAAATGGAAGCTGCAAGTAAAGATGTTAAGGCAAAAGAGGATGAGACTGAAACAGAAGACGATAAAATTAAATCACCCATAATAGTTGAAGTCACTGCAGACTTTGAACAACAACAATTAGAAAAAAGTTCTGATATATCACCACAGATTGTTGAAATGCCAGATGAGACTGTTGCATTGGCAAGTGTAAAGGATACGACGGACGAACCTCCATTGGAAATAATAGAGCTCACAGATGAACTGGAGCCAGAAAGTGAAGAGACTGAAGCAATAAGTGATTCTGAAAAAGAAAGAATTGATTTGCAACTGGTACTACAAAAGGATACTTTAGAAGAGTCTAAATCTCTAACGTCAGAGGACCAGCAGGAATCACGTCAACCAACACCGACTGCGGAAGATGACAAACTATCATATCCGCCTACACCCAAGTCATCTCCAGCTCTATCACAAACAGAACTCTATGAAGTTGATATAAAACCTACTCCTCCAGCGTATACAGAGAAAGTCATAGAAGAACCTATACACCTAGAAGAGACCATTGAAATTACAGAAAAACCTGCTCTAGTATGCGCAATTCAGGTCCAAGAGCCTTCTCCAGAAATACTTGTACTTGAAGTCTCAGAAGAACCTTCTTCGGAAACATTTATGAGTGAGACAGTAGAAGAGCCTGCTTCAGAAATAGTTTTAACTGAGATCACAGAAGAGCCCGCTTCGGAAATAGTTTTAACTGAGATCACAGAAGAGCCTGCTTCAGAAATAGTTTTAACTGAGATCACAGAAGAGCCCGTTGCGGAAATAGTTTTAACTGAGACGGTTGAAGAGCCCGCTGCGGAAATAGTTTTAACTGAGATCACAGAAGAGCCCGCTGCGGAAATAGTTTTAACTGAGATCACAGAAGAGCCCGCTGCGGAAATAGTTTTAACTGAGACGGTTGAAGAGCCCGCTCCGGAAGTGTTCGTAGCTGAGCTTATCGAAGAGCCCACTCTACTAGACATTGTAGCTGAAGTGGTTAAAGAAGTGCCACCACTAGAAATCATTCCTGAAACAGTAGAAGAAATTACAACTGAGTCCGTTGAAGAGCCCGAAATTATTCCTGAAACAGAAGAGCCTGCCCCACCAGAAATATTTGAGGTTGTTGAAGTGCCAGCTTCACCAGAAATTATTCCTGAGACAGTGGAAGAGCCCATCATTGAAGAAATTACACCTGAGGTCGTTGAAGAGATCTCTCAACCAGAAATTATTCCTGAGATTGTGGAAGAGCCCACCATTGAAGAAATTACACCTGAGGTCGTTGAAGAGCCAGAAGTTGTACCCCGCCTCCGGAAAGAGCTGGTTTTGCCTGTATGTGTAATTGAGGAGGATGAAAAGACCATTCTACCAGAATCTGTACCTGAGGCCGTAGAAGAAACTGCTCCACCAGAATCTGTACCTGAGATCGTAGAAGAAATCGTCCGAACTGAAGTTTTTGCCGAAACAATGGAAGAACTCGCCCCACCAGAAATAATACTTGAAGCTGTACAAGAACCTTCTCCACCAGAAATAATACTTGAAGCCGTACAAGAACCCGTCCAACCAGAAATAATACTTGAAGCCGTACAGGAACCTTCTCCACCAGAATTTATACTTGAAGCCGTACCAGAGCCTGCTCCTCCAGTATTTACAGCGGAAATAACAGAAGTACCTGCGCCACCGGTATACATAACTGAGGTCACAGAAGCTGCTGAGCCATGCGTGTATGTGGCTGAGGTTACGGAGGAGCCTGCTCAGCCAGTATGTATAGCTCAGGTCGTTGAAGAGCCTCCTCTGTCCGTGTGTATTGATCAGGTGACAGAAGTAGCTCTTCCGAAGGTAATACAGGTAATAGAAGACTTCACTCCACCGCCAACAACAACATTTGAACTATGTGAGGACTCTCAGTCATCAACTGTGGTTTGTGACAGTGACGATGAATTTGATATATTTATAACAATCACTGGACTCACCCACTACTGTTGCCTACAAAACTTTAATATTGAGATCTCAGAGGAAATTGACACACCATTATGCAGATTAGAGTTCGCAGATTGTACTGGTAAGTCAGTTAGTTCTTATGACATTATGGAAACAACAATGACACCATGCACCTCCACTCGAATTATAAATACTTCTTGTCCATCTGTGTGTAGACCTGGCTGCGTACATATCCCTACACCGGTAACGCATCCTGTAAAAACAATTTATATATACGAGTAAGGTGAGAAAGTATTGCACTCGTGTAAAGCCACAAATGGATCTCCAAGTCTGAGCAAACAATAAATATATTTGGTTTGATTGTAAATGTCTGTTAGTTTCAATTCTTTTAAGCGTGCAACATATGAAAAATAATTTTTTTTCTTACCTTTCACTAGTTTTAGTCATGTGACTACACTGCGGTCGTACTGGGTGGCAATATGAACAAATCGAACCCAGTACATGGGGATTTTAAAATCTAGTGCATTATTCTATCGGTTACTTTTGCCGAGCCGCTGCTAAGTTACGAGGACGTATACAAACCAACACTAGTTGTCAATCAGCGAGGAGACACATAAAGACACAAAAACACATGCACATGCGCACAGAAATACATAGACGCACACACACACACACACACACACACACACACACACACACAC
>NC_068983.1:6033668-6035021 GCF_001194135.2 Octopus bimaculoides | reverse complement strand
ATATATATATATATATATATATAGATACAACTGGCCTCCATACAGTTTCCGTTTACCAAACTCATTCGCAAAACATTGGTCTATCAGGGGCTACAGTGTAAGACACTTGCCCAAGGTATGCACAGAAGGACTGAATCCGAAATGAATGCGCCAATGAATGTGTTAAAATGTGTATTTCTCTATGCTTGCAAATAACTTTGTACATTAGAAGCAGTATTAGATAAAAATAGCCATCTGTGCATAATACTTACTGCAAATGGGTCCTGAGAAGTCAAAATAACTACGGTATTCAATTGGTCTACCCGGGGTTACAGTGTAAGACACTTGCCTAAGGTACTGCACAGAGGGACTGAATCCGAAACCACGTGGTTAACGCATAAAGTGAAGTAAATGAAAGCAAATATCGTAGGTGATTCGGTAAATAGTCCTGAGAAGTCAAAATAACTACGGCATTCCTTCGGTAATAATTTCTCTTGTGGATGCATTGCATTAAATAACACGATTATACCAGTAGCGCCGAAAATCGTCTAACAGTGGCGGTAAGAAAACTTTATGCGCATTTCTTCCTCATTGCGCTTTGTCAACAGTATCTACCCACTGGCTATCACATGCTACGCCAAAAATCATCCCCTCTGATATAGAAAAGCAGTGATAGAAAAATCAGTGATTTTGCAACGACTAGGACGGTGATAATACACATCTGACATGCTCACCGCTGCTGGACGATTTTCACCTGCTACTAATATATATTTGTGATATTTTAAAAAAGGAACATCCATAACAGATATTCTCTCCGGACGAATAACGCAAATAATTTGAGTACTCATGTCGTATAGGTGTTTCGGCACCCTCGGCCACAATTACTGACGATAAAAGTTTTGCTTTATCATATTATATTGTGCCAAGTATCTGTAAATTGTGTGCTGGTGCCATGAGAAATGTTTCCATATTGTGATAGTTACAGAATATAGAACCGCTAACTATATAATCCAATCAAAATATCTCAGTTACGCAAACGTAAACAGGATTACAATTAAGCCTTAAAATAGATCGTACATATTCAGAAAATTGTTTTAGAATGTTGTTTTAGTGGTACGGAACGTTCTTCTGGCATTTTTTAAATTCATTTACTCGTTGCAGTCATTTGACGGTGGCCATGCAGGAGCACCGCCCTTTAGTCGAAGAAATCGATCCTTGTAAGCCTGATGCTTATTCTATCAGTCTCTTCGGCCGAACAGCTAAGTTACGGGGACACAAACACAGACTTAAACACACATAAAAATATAATACATACATGCATATATACATACATACATACATATATATATATATATATATATATATATATATATA
>NC_068983.1:6031755-6033069 GCF_001194135.2 Octopus bimaculoides | reverse complement strand
ATATATATATATATATATATACATTAACATATATATATGTTTGTATGTATGTATAATAATGTAACAGTAGCAAAATAAATCGGTACTATATTTTATATATTATAAATCTTTTATACCTATGTGTCTAGATAGTGGACGTTATGTTGTGCCGATTCGAACTATAAAATTTATTTTACACCGCACTAAAAGTGGATTCTGTTACAGAATCTTTACTAAGAAATAAAGATAGTCTTCAGTTGATTTCGAGATTCCAATCTTAGTTTTTAAAATTAGTCAACTTGATTCGCTTCTTTCTCAACAGAAAATCAATGTGTAAAAGAGTAGCTATCTACAACCTTCTATTTTGCATACATGTGACTAAAATCTATAGATATATTTTGTAGTACAGCTTGCCATTGAAAGGAAGCATTGGTAACAGTCCTTTATCAAATGATTTCAATCGTTATTTCGCTTCTTATTCTGTTATTTCGTTTAGACATTTATAAAAACAAAAGTGTTTGATTTCTTTTTTTGTTTTTCATTTCTTTTCTTCGTTTCTGTAAATCTTGATTATCCCTTAATTTCAAATGCAAACTTTTAATCTTATCCAATATAATGAAGAAAAAGCGGTGAGCTGGTAGAATTGCTTGCTCGCCGGAGAAAATGCTTAACAGCTTTTCATTCGTCTTTATGTTTTGCAATTCAATTGCCGCCAAAGTTGACTTCGTCTTTCATCGTTTCTGGTTTGATAAAATATGTAACAATTGAGCAGTGGAGCTGATACAATCGACTTATTCCCTCCCTTGTAATTGCTGGCCTTGAGCTAAATTTCGAAAGCAATATAACGAAGACATGATTAATCTTCCTTGTGCTATTCGTTTGCGACATAATTGCACGTCTCTGTATATCATTTCTTACATAATTATTGCGTCTTGGTTACAGTTTCTCCGATGTAGACTCTTTTACTGAAGACGGTAGCTTGTGACTGGATGATCTGAGGCAGGTGTTGCTACTATTGTAGCAGATAGAACAACCGCATATAGGCCCCGTCAATGACAGGACTTACGTGAGGTCGTTCAACCTGCTCTATGTATCAATAATTGTATAGAGGAGAAATGATAGTCGCTGGCTGATTGTGTAGATGGCTTACTGGGTGGCTGGCTGGTTGGTTGGTGAGAGAAGGATGACAAGTAAATAAGCATATATTCTCTATTTTCTTTTGATCAGTAGAAGAGACTGTCATTGATATTCCTTCAGCTCTCCACCTGAATTCAGTTGATACTGTATATATGATATATATATATATATATATATATATATATATATATATATATA
>NC_068983.1:6030178-6031139 GCF_001194135.2 Octopus bimaculoides | reverse complement strand
ATATATATATATATATATATGTATATGTATATATGGAACATTTATCGATAAGATATTATTACAATCCTCAATAAGCTTTAGAGAGTTTATATTAAATTGCTCTGTCAATTGTAAAGTTTTCATTGATTTGAAAGAAATGGAACAAGAAAGACGATGAAAACAGAGAGAGAGAGAGAGAGAAAGAGAGAGGCGGGAGGGAGTTGAGAATAGGGAGAAAAGAAAAGTAAGAGAGGTAAAACAAAGCAATGAGAAAGAAAAATGATGTAAAAATAAACGGAAAAGAAAGGAAAATGAAAGGAAAATTAGAAAGAAAAGGATGGAGAATACGAAAGTGAAAGTAGAAAAAGATCTGTCGCAGTTGGTATATTTTGTATTTTCTTTATGTATTTTTGTACGTGGCATTAGGTGTGTACGTTTGTGTTTGTTCGTAGGTGCGAGTATGTATGTAGGTAAGTGTGTGCATGTGTGTGTGTAGTTAGGTGTGGTATGTGTGTGAGAGATACTATGTGTGTGAGTTTGTAGGTGTGGCCATGTAGCTGCATGTGTGTGCATCGTATGGCAATGTGATAACGGGTCTACGTGCCTGAGTATGTACGTATGTGTGTGTGTGTGTGTGTGTGTGCGTGTGGCTGTGCGAATGTGTGTGAACGCAGCTATCTAGGTATGTGTGTGTTCCTATGCAGTCGTGTATGCATCTATGTGTATGCGTTTAGGTTTGGGAATGTGGTAGTGTATATGTGTGTGTGTGTATGTCTGTGGTGGCGTGCTATCTATATGTGTGTGTAGCTACGCAGTTGTGGGTGTATGTGTGTGCTACGCAGTTGTGTGTGTATGTGTGATATTGTGTGACTGCATGTGTGTATGTGTGTGTTGCTGAGCGACTGTATATATATGACAATGCGACCGTTTGTGAAAATGTATTAGTGCGTGTGTGTGTGTGTGTGTGTGTGTGTGTGTGTGT
>NC_068983.1:6029819-6030168 GCF_001194135.2 Octopus bimaculoides | reverse complement strand
GTGTGTGTGTGTGTGTGTGTGTGTGTGTGTGTGTGTGTGTGTGTGTCGCTCTGTGCATGGCTATGAGACGCTTTGTGTATCAATGGAGCTGCGTATATGCGCAAGTGAGTGTGTGTTACTGTATGTTTGTTATTATGTCGCTGTGTGTGTCCGTGAGTGTGTGACCGTGAGTGTGTGTGCGCGGGTGTATGTGTTTGTGTGTGTATGTGTGCTACTATATGACTGTGTATGTAGGAATGAGAGTCCGTAAATGTATAGCTTAGAGTATGATAAATTTATATGGCTGCAAGATTGTATCTGTAGTTATCTCTGGTTGTGAATTTATCACTGTATATATATATATATATAT
>NC_068983.1:6028406-6029023 GCF_001194135.2 Octopus bimaculoides | reverse complement strand
AGGAGGAGGATGGGGGGAGGAGGAGGAGGAGGCGAATTGTGTATAAAATAAAATTTGAAAAGGAGAAACAACGAAAAAAAGCTATAAAAAATCAAGATGGAGCGATTGAAAATAATTGAGTTGTTTTTGAAACGTTAGGTAACACCCCGTCGCACACATGCATACTTGGCATACTTGTATGGGTACGATGGCGTGTGTTTATGTGTTTATGGGTATCTACTTAATATATTTGTATGTATCTACACACAAGCACACACACACACACACAAAAGCACTTGCATATAAATATTCTATATTTACATGTATGTATATATATATGCCTTTGTGTGTTCATATATATATATGTGTGTGTGTGTGTGTATACGTATACATACATATACGTATGCATACACATGCATATGCACATTGGCAAAGAGAGTGAAATACAGACTGCAAAGAAAGAAAATAGTTGAGATAGAATGAAAGATATAGGAGACAATAAGAGTGGTGGAGGGGCGAGCGGGGGGGGGGAATTGAGATGAAACAGTTATTGAGAGAGTGTCTTAATAAGTGACTGTGAAAGAACATTCGGGAAAGAAAGAAGGATTTAGACTGATATATATATATATATATATATA
>NC_068983.1:6026378-6027901 GCF_001194135.2 Octopus bimaculoides | reverse complement strand
TATATAAATGTATGTATATTTACACATACACATGTGTATATATATATAAACACACACATATGCACACTTGCACACACACAGAAAATATGAACGATAAATTGAGAGAGTGAATAGGAGAAAGATAGAAGATGACATCATATAGGAATGAATGAAAAGCGATGTGTTGTATGTATGTGTGTATGTATATGTTTATACATACACACAATGCTTCATTTCTTATGTCTCTTGCTAATGTCGAAAAGGAACTAAGTGGAAGATTGCCGAACCTACTTTCCACCGTCTATTGAGTTCTTCCACGTACATTCGGCATATGTGTGTCAACGTTTCTGCCTCTCTTTCACTTTCTCTCTTTCTCACAGCTTTTCTCTCCCTTCCTCTCTCTGCCTTTCCCTCCCCCTCTCTCTCTTTGTTACTCTCTATGTCATTCTTCCTGTCTATTTATCATTCTCTCTATCTACTGGTCTGTCTCTTCTCCCTACCCCTCTCCATCTCTCTCTCTCTCTTTGTATTCTTGTGAGCATATGTGAGTCTGTGATTTAACGTTGCCACTCGATGATGTATGGATATTTCCTCAAAGTAGTATGAAACAGAAGAATGGGATATTTAGGAGGGAATTGGCTGCCGTATATAGCATATAAATAATATAATAAATGCACCCTTTTGGACCAGGTTTCCCGGTTTCAATGGCATATGTGTTCCCCAGCTGGACGGGACGCCAGTCAATCGCAGAGTTACTCATTTTTGCCAGCTGAGTGGACTGGAGCAACGTGAAATGAAGTGTTTTGCTCAAGAACACAACGCGTCGTCCGGTCCAGGAATCGAAACCACAATCTTACGATCATGATGCTGACACCCTAACCACTAAGCCACGCGCCTCCACCAATATAATATATACGGCTATGAAATTTTCTGGATACGAGAGAGAATGACTAGCGTATTTTAGGTTTACCATACAACCGCATCTTGGACAGAGTTAACAGCCGAAAATATTCCTAACATTCAACAAAGTCTGACTGATTTAGTAATAATTGTAACAACAATAGTCATATATACAATTTTGCAGAGGTTATAAAATTTTCGATATTCGATCACTGATGAAGGTTAATAAAGTAGAAACAGCGTCGTTCAATTGATTCCCCTTTTACTGACGACGGTGAAGTTGTGTTGTAAGCATGAGACATCGATGCCTGCCGCATGTCATATATCTAATAAATACAATTCATTTATTGATTGATTTATGAATAGGGTAACAACTCAAAACTTGGATATTACTCATAGTAACTTTTGGTATGAAAAATAAACAGTAACGGCACGGTTGGAATTTATATAATTTTTCCCTTCTTTGCCATTCTGTTGTACTTTAAAAGCTTTAATTATGGCATTTTTGTAGCTCCATTTCAATCGTCTACGGCCCCTTCCTAGAGATCATTTCCCACTTATCTCAAACACGTCCTTACTGTAGATTTTAAACATGCGATTATTTTAATATACTTACATAACTTAAAATGCCATGTCGTTTTCAC
>NC_068983.1:6024671-6026368 GCF_001194135.2 Octopus bimaculoides | reverse complement strand
AACCAAAAAAAAGGTGGGGGGGAGAAGGGCCTTACCTATCTAACAGATATCCACAGACAGAAAGATTAGAGGAGTGAATATAATAGTCTAAAGCAGCGTTTCTCGACCGGGGTTTCCCGGAACACTAGGGTTCCGGGAAAGGTTCCTAGGGGTTCCGCGAGAAGGAGTGAGATAATGCTAGTTTCATGAGCGCAAGATATATATATATATATATATATATATATATATGGTTCTCAGCTAGGGTCCATATGACCCTTGGAGGTCCGTATAAGATTTTATTAAAGTTTATATGTAATAAATAACTTCTACTTTTGTAATACACAACATGTTTTAATTTTTTAAACTATTCCTAATATTTAATGATAAAAATATAAGATTTTTAGACATCGAGGGTCTACCCGAGTAAAATAGTAATCACAGGGGTCCATAGATGAACAAAATGGTGAAGAACCATTGGGGTAAAACAATGGTAATCAGTTCAGGAGATCAACAGTTCGAGGAAAGAAGCTATTAGAATAAAAAACTTACGATTAACAGGAAACCCAACAGAGAAATGTGCCTGAGACGAAAAAAGGGTGACACATTTGAAGGTTTTGATAGGAAGTACTAGACAAGAGATTAAAAGATCCATTGTATTTTTTACTTTGTTTTTTTTAAATGCCTGTAATGTTATTTTAAAATTTTTACTGTGAGTGTACAGGAAAATTTGCATAAAATTGGCATACAATGCAATTTTTGCTTTTGTTTACAAAGAATATGTGCCGTTATGCAGGTAACCATCACTCAAATTCCTTCCGTTAAAAAAAAAATCTGGTTTCTTCTTGAAAATCTTCTTTACGCACAATTTTTCTTCTCTTCTCTTGTTAAATATGTGTGCACGCACATGCTTGGAGGAAACATTAATCCGAAATCGAATCCACCGGGTGACTATTTATTACTGAAGCTAAAAACATCAATTTAATCTAATTTAAGCCCTGTCCATATTAGACTTTGTCTCCAGAAGTCGGAAACCAACGTGGAGATGAATATTTGACTGAGGTATCGATGACATTGATTCAATTATGACCAAACAGACGTAAGTAAAAATAAATCTAAGCTGCAATAATTCTTTCTACTATAGGCACAAGACCTGAAATTTTTTTTATGGAGAGGACTAGTTGAT
This sequence comes from Octopus bimaculoides, assembly GCF_001194135.2. Taxonomy (NCBI): domain Eukaryota; kingdom Metazoa; phylum Mollusca; class Cephalopoda; order Octopoda; family Octopodidae; genus Octopus; species Octopus bimaculoides. The sequence goes on along the minus strand of NC_068983.1, from coordinate 6,025,206 downwards.
TATATCGAGTCCCAATGTGCAACTGGTACTTATTTTATAGATCCAAAAAGCTAAGTGAACCTTGAATGAGAACGTAAAGACGGAAGAAATACCGCTAAGCATTGTTGTTCGACGCGCTAACGATTCTGGCAGAACACCGCCTGAAGAGATGCAGTAGCAATCCTTTCGACTTTAGACACAAGGCTGTGTACATACTTTGCATGTACCACATACTCGCGATGTTGGTTTTATCTTGTCTTTTTCTCCGCTTTTTTTTATTATCTATCTATCTATCTATCTATCTATCTATCTATCTATCTATCTATCTAGCATAGACTTGTAACAAAAAGAGACAAAAAGAGAGAAGGTACTTACTTTCATGTACCTTTAAAAAAGAAGTCTGAGGTGACCGTGGTCTTTTCCGTAGGCTTTTCTCTCCACGGATAAACCTAATCTGTCCCCCGTTTTTTTTACATTGACTGTGATACACGATCCCTATTGATCACCGCCCCTTTTTTTTCCCGCGATCCCTTTTGATCGAAATTATCCCCCCTTT
>NC_068983.1:6020515-6021813 GCF_001194135.2 Octopus bimaculoides | reverse complement strand
TATATATATATATATATATATATATATATATATATGTATGTATGTATGTATGTATGTATGTATATATGTATGTATGTATATATGTATGTGTGTATGTGTGTTTGTGTGTGTGCGTGTATCTGTATTTGTGTATGCATGTATATATATATATATACACGCACACACACGTATACATACATACATATATATATAGGCGCAGGTGTGGCTGTGTGGTAAGTAGCTTGCCTACCAACCACTGCGTGGCACCTTGGGCAAGTGTCTTCTACTATAACCTCGCACCGACCAAAGCCTTGTGAGTGAATTTGGTAGACGGAAACATGTGTGTGCGTGTGTATGTTTCGTAGTGTATTTGGATGCGAGTCCAACGTACAAATATATACGTGCGTTAGTAAAATAGTGCCTGTATGACCAAATGGTAAAGAAATTCTTTCACAATCACAAGGTTCTTTATTTGATTTCATTGCATAACTTCATGGCTGTCTGTCTTTTATCATATTTTCGTGCTTACTCAAGAGTAAGAAAAGAAACTAGGTTGTAAGAATTGCGACGAGGTTTCTCATATGTACTGCCTTGGTAAGGGTCGGTATTGTAATTCTTTTAATCTCTTTATTCTTTTATTCTTTCACTTATTTCAGTCATTAGAAGAATTTTAGTCGAATGAATCGACCCAGTGTTCAATGTTTTGGGTAATGAAGTAGAGTGTTCGGTGAAGTCAACTATAGCGAACAAATATAGACGTAATTAAATAGTGTCAACTATCTTCGAAATATCTCAAAATATATATTCATCAGACAATGTAACGACGGCTCCCCATACACACAGTAACACACACACCACGCATACACATCCAACCAGCCATACACACACATACATACACACACATATATATAGACACACGCATGCCTCAGTCAATGGTTTTTGCATCGTGTGATCATAGCGTTCATAAGACTTTTAGTTAATATGGTGGAATATTCGCAGCATGAAATATAAAAAATAAAAAATAACTTAGTTTCACGAGAGAAGGATTTTCAAGTCGTTAAACACATAATTCTGAGGAAACTAAGTTTCTTTTTAACTCACGGTTTTCCTACTAATAAAGATAATTTACTCGAATACTTTTGTCACAGGAGTGGCTGTGTGGTAAGTAACTTGCTTACCAACCACATGGTTCCGGGTGCAGTCCCACTTCGTGGCACGTTCGGCAGGTGTTTTCTACCATAACCTCGGGCTGACAAAAGCCTTGTGAGTGGATTTGGTAGACGGAAACTGGAAGAAGCCAGTCGTATATATATATATAT
>NC_068983.1:6014859-6018744 GCF_001194135.2 Octopus bimaculoides | reverse complement strand
CACACACACACACACACACACACACACACACACACACACACACACATACATACATACATACATACATACATACATGGATATCTCACTGGTTCACAAGGAAACAGAAATACCAAAATTACACTCTGTTTCTTTGTGGATGACTTAAAACTTTATGCAAAGAATATGCATGAGATGAAAAAGAGCCTTGACCTAGTTACAACATTCACAAAGGATGTTGGGTTGGAGTTTGGTCAGGATAAATGTTGTTGTGTGGTTGTGAAAAGGGGGAAAACTATAAACCAGACTAGTAACTTTACTGTTTTCCTTGGATCTGACAAGGAATGTTACAGGTATCTTGGGGTGGATGAAAATATATTTTACAATGGCACCTGTAACAAAACACGTGTCACTAAAGAATATCACAACCGAACAAAGAAAATTTGAAACTCAGAACTCTCTGCATTCAATAAAACAGTGGCCCACAATGTGTTTGCAGTGCCAGTACTCATACCAACATTTGGGCTGCTTGATTGGATGTTTGATGAGATCCGAGCCATTGATGTGAAAACCCCCCCAAAATACTAACAAGCACACATAATTTCCACATAAACAGTGACGTAGACTGCTTTTACCTAAAACGGAAATAAGGCGGCAGAAGCTTAACATCGATCCAAAATGCCTTTGAATGTCGTATCAAATCCCTTCGGCGACATCTTTTAACCACCAAGTGTCGAAGCGCATCCCTTGACCAAGTTTACATACATGAGGCTGATAACATTATAAGACTTGGAAGGCAGCTCCTTGAGCAACGCTCTTTGTCTGATAACCTAGAATACATGCTCAAAGAAGTCGCACGATTCTACCGTCACGTATCAGAGGAAATGATGAGCCTGTCTGAGCAGAAGTACATGCATGGATATGTTAGTAGAAAGCTCCGTGATGATAATAACATCGATCATCAAAGTAGTTTATCATGGACCAATAACCGGATTACTACCTCCCACTTTAAAGAGTATGCGTTTGCAATCCAGGAACAGGAAATATCAACCAAATACCTGATGTACAAAAGAGATAGTGATGCAGGGAAAGCAATAGAATGTGACAACCGATGCAGACTTTGTGGAGTTAACACTGAAGATATCAACTACATCATAAGCAGTTGTCCGAAAATCTCATCATGGTATTATCTACCGATGAAACACGATGTTGCGGCTAGGGCACTCTATAATGAGATCCGTCGGAAGGATAATCCCGAGGACAAAGAAATAAGAACTCACAATATGGTAGAAGCCATGGTCACTCAAAGATTAATATACGATTTAATCTTTGTACTACGGGGAGATAATCCAGAGCGCTGCAGTTAGCCGAATTGGAAGGGGCATCGGATACAACAGCGATTATCTACGAGCCTTTCCGATTTGCGTTCAAAACCTAGCGTTGGGGACTTGTGTTTGTACGTGTGTATGTATATATATACATGCGTGTATGTGTGTGAGTGTGTGCGTGTGTGCTTAATAGAGTTTGTAGTAGTAACGCGTGTGTTTCCCTGTGATAATATAGACATTTGTAACGGACATAATCACAGTAACGTTAAATGCCGCCTACTTATTGTGTCATTGAAACATGATTACTTTTGACTGCTTGAGAACAAGTCTTGATCTTTTGACAAGGACAACTATTATATCGATTTAACCGTGTTATCAAAGGCCATATTAATGTTAAGAACGATCTCAGCGGTATTTAAATGCAAAATGGATGGGTACAGTCCAGTTCCCTTTTCTCTTTGTCTCTCATTCTTTCACTCTTCTCTCCTCACTCTGATATTATAAATTATTAATATTTAACCAAGCATTTCGTCACTAATGAATTCTTTAAGCTGTACATTTGTACTCGATGTTGCCGGATTAAAAATGGAATTGCAAATGTCTCCACTAGAGAAATTGTATGCATTGATAACTGATATCGGTTTCTAAGAGAACACCTATAGTTAATATCTTAATTCACTCTTAGATCGTTTTGGTGCGTTACAACGATAAAGAAAAATTGATAAATATAATGGTTCCGCTGAAGCTAATAATGACAACAGTAACAGCAGCCATAGAAATCTATGTTTATGTTAAGTAGTCGTTATCTGCAATATTACTAGTTTCTCTTGACTAGGCACAATGTAATTTTCATAACTGGAAAATAAAATTGAAGCCGGTCACTTCCATACTTTTCATGGGGGTAATTGCGGTGAAATTACAATGAAGTGAGAATACAATGCAAGTTCATTTTCAGATCAGATTTACTTACAGCTTTCATGACCCACGATCGAGGCCACAAGAAAAATAGATTTCGTTGGACATGGAGCGAAATTTTATATTTTTCGGAGAATGCAAAATAGACATGAGATGTTGAAAATATTTTTGTTTGGATAATTTAATAATCATTGCTTTTTAAAGGTTTTACAGTCAAGAAAGAAAAAATGCCAATTTGAACAGGAACCATTTTTTTGTTTTAATGAATGACACGTAATAAGACTTTATTATATCGATCTCGTCAATTCTTTATAAATTGTATAAATTTGCATGTTTATCCGAAATATTGGTTTCTGATTTTCGCAGAGGATCAAAAATTTATAGAGAAGTGGACACAGTGGATTTTTAATCATACAGCAGTATATTACTGGTATTGAATTTATCGAATCCGTAAAAAGTATAGAAAATAAAATCAATCGCAGTGTATTTGAAATCAGAACAGTAATGTAATGCCATAATGCATTTCTTCCCAGGGCTTTGCTATATTTTCCATTGTGCAATCCTAAGTGTATTTCGAGAATATAAAAAATTTAAACGTTTGGAAATCATAGCACCGAAATTTTACGTATATGTCTGTACTGTTGAAAAATAGGTTTATATATGTAGGTATATACAAAATTTGAATTTTTATGGTTATAAGTATGGATGCTCAGCAATTTATATTCGATTTTCATACTAGCATAACACTCGACAAAATATTTTTTATCGTATACTAGGTCTTTTTGGCAGCAATTCTAAATTATTTTTCCTTGAAACCTCGCTCAAAATTCTGTTTATTTTCATGTTTATTTTATGCTTATTTTTATGGTTGTAAGTATAGATGCTAAAGTAATTTACATTCGATTTTCATATCAGCATAGTACTCGAGAAAATATTTTTATTGAGTACTATGTTGCTTTAGGGTTTTTTTTTCTGTAATTCTAAATTATTTTTTCCGTGAAACCTCGCTTAAACTTCTGCTCATTTCATGTTGTCTTCATGCATTTATGTGTGTATGTATGTATGTATGTATGTATGTACGTATGTATGTATGTATGTATGTATGTATGTATCTATCTATCTGTCTGTCTGTCTGTCTGTCAATCTCGGTACCACATTGAAGGGTTTAATCCTGATAGGAATTCTATCAGCCTTTGATGCCGCGCCGCTAAGTTAAGAGGATGTAGCTTTCATAATGAGAAACGAAAACGAACATTTTTCGAACAACGAAAAAAACAAATAAACAGAGAAACGAGACACGCAACATAAAGAGTATCCCCCTTCGTCAGTTGTCCCTGTTTCATCTACTCCGTGTTTCGATCCTTCGAAACACGGAGTAGATGAAACAGGGACAACTGACGAAGGGGGATACTCTTTATGTTGCATGTCTCGTTTCTCTGTTTTCTTTTTTCGTTGTTCGAAAAAAAGTTCGTTTTCTATGTTTTCCTTTCTATGTTTTCGTTTCTCATTGTGTTTAACGTTCTTTTATGTCCTGTCCCCAAATATGCATGTATGTTTACATATAGATGTAGGTATGTGCATATATGTATGGATATATGCATATATTTATATATTATTTATATCATTATATTATAGAACGCCACGCATCCTTTTCTATATATATATA
>NC_068983.1:6010136-6012464 GCF_001194135.2 Octopus bimaculoides | reverse complement strand
ACGAAAAAAAAAAAAACATGGCTTCCGTAACGTCAACACATACAGAATACAAACATTATTTTAAATCATTTAGAGATATTTTTAACTGAATGTGATTTCAAAAATGTAAGTGGTTTGTACAGTAAGTATTTATATTTTAGCTTTCTTTAAACAGACAATATCTTAATGTTTTTTTAATTATTTTCAAGTCGTTAATTTCCGTCAAAAATATTATTTATTTTCTTTTGTTTTAAAAATGTTATTTATTTACTTTTGTTTTAAAGTGAAAGAGAGGAGAGAGTGAAAGATGTATGTACGTGTATATGAAATGGACGTGTGTGAAAGAGAGAGAGAGAGAGAAAGTGAAGGGGTGTGTTGTCATGTAAACGTACATACATCAATACATATGCGTCCATCTTTTTTGTATGTACGTGTGCAAGTGCGTGTGTGTGTGTATGAGAGAGAGAGAGTGAGTGAGTGAACGTGTGTGTTCTCATGTATGTGTAAGTGGTACTCTCTTTCTCTCTCTCTCTCTCTCTCTCTCTCTCTCACACACACACACACACGTCCATTTCATATACACGTTCATTCTCCTCTCTCTCACTTTAAAACAAAACTAAATAAACAAAAAAAAATTTCAGAAATTAACGAACGAAACCAGCTGATGACGTTTCTGAGAGTCAAAGCGACAGTTCTGAGAGTCAAAACGAAAGATCGTTCCAAGGGAAGACCAAAACAAACATTTTTCAAGTGCTTTCAACGCATCTCAGCTCCAAATATTTGCCTGCTATTTCTAGCACACCCTGCTACCACGTAACAACTATTTGTGATAAAGGACCCGAAATACTGTTACGTGGTAGCAAGGCGTGCAAGAAATAGCAGGCAAATCTTTCCTTTTCCGGGGAAAGGAGCCGTTTACGCGTGATTTCAATGTCACATTCGTTGAAAACATGTGAAATAACCGGAAATGAAAAACCCATGAAACAAATCCGTTGCTGGGAAACTCAGACTTTGCAGGTGACCCAACGGGTCACGGGTAGCCTAGTGTGTGCGTGTGTGTGCGTGTATACAGGTTAGCCAATAGTTACCCGGAAATAAGTGAAAATGCCATAAATACTGTCTGTAATTCTGTATTTATTCTAATGGGAAAATGGTTTCTCTCAAGAAGGACTTCAGTTTGAGAAATTTCCAGGATGTTTCATATTTGGATGCTTTTATTAAATTCATTCATTTGTTAAACATAAATAAATCTTGGAATTAGATGTTCTTGGTTAACTGTCAGGTGACTTTTGGCCCACCCTGTATATATATATAGTGTGAGAGAGAGAGAAAGACAGACAGACATAGAGACACACACAGACATACACATATGATCATGCTTACACGCTTAAACATATACACACATGATTGCTTATTTGTGTGCCTGCGAGTATGTACGCGTGAGAAAAGGTGTTGCCTATATACACACACACTCATATATATATATATATATATATATATATATACATACATACATACAGAAAGAGAAAGAGAAAAGTGGAAAAACACAGAGGATATATTTTACAGGATTAAGATGTATATTAGAGTCATAATGATAAATTTATTATACAATGTTGTACAAAATATGATTTCGTTCTTTCAACATAAAGGAAGAACCGGTTTCGCATTGCTCATCAAGCTAAGGTTTGAAAAATAGACATATTGCTACGGGGAAGACATATTCCTTGGGGAGATAATTGTTCACTCATTTATTTTACAGTAAAGGGGAGGTAAATCTGTAATTTTTATTTTTGGTCTATTTTATTCTGGTTTATATCTTACAATAGAAGAGGTAAATCTTTTATTCTTAATATAGGTTCATATTTAATTCTGGTTTATATTTTTCTGATAAATGAGACTTCTTTACTCAGGGCTATTTAGAAATAACAATATATCAGGAGTCTTTTACAAAATTTGGAAACCCTCTCTGCCGATACATAAAAGAAAATTGGGAAAGATTTTTGGACAACTGCTTCATCCTCTGGAATGAAAACACAGATAAGCTCCTGGAGTTCAAAAGACTTCTCAATAACATTAACACCAACATGCAATTCACAATGGAGCACAACGACGATGAACTCCCATTCCTAGACATAATGATTTGAAAAAAAAAATAGAAACAGACATTTTTTACAAGACCACAGACGCTGAACAATCTCTGTTATTTAGCTCATCTCACTAGAGACATATCAAAACAAATATCCCCTTCAACCTTGCAAGAAGAATTCGCAAAATAGCGCCCCCCCCCCACACACAAAAAAACAATACAAGCTGGTGAGCTGACAGAAACTTTAGCACGCCGTGTGAAAT
>NC_068983.1:6008445-6009398 GCF_001194135.2 Octopus bimaculoides | reverse complement strand
ATGTGAATTCTTCACTGAGCAATAAATTCTACAAGACACAAGCGTAGAAACTATCTGGAATTATATCAAATCTTGTAGTCTTGTAGAAATCTCAAATGGGACAATTAATTGAAAACCAGTTTAAATAACTAATGCAGCCACGGAATCAGAACTTTAGCTTCCGAGCAAAATCGATAAACACAAAATCGATAAAAGAATTCAGGCTGGATTTTCTTCGATCAAAATTTGAATTCGCAAACACATTAATTCCTCGGCGAGTCGCCCAGTTTTGTGTGCTGTGCGTAATTTCCGTACAACTAACTTGTATGCATTGTAGGCATTACACGTACGTATTCTCTTTCGTTTTTATGTGTTTTTAATTAATTGAATTTTTCCTACGGGGAAGGAAATAGTTTCTAAGATAGAAACAAAAGTTCCATCGCTTGAATTTGGAGAACAAAAACAATACATGTTACATATTGAGCTCTGCAAAAGTCTTGCATATTTATACTGTTCCGTCGATTGCTATAATGAGTTAGTTATTATATTTACCTGAAAACACTACCTATTTGAGATGGTCGATTAAACTTTTACTATTATAAGTGAATACACTGTGCAGGTGTGGTTGTGTGGTAAGACGCCTGCTTCCCAACCACCTTGGGCAAGTGTCTCCTGCTTTAACCTCAGGCCGACCCAATCCTTGCGAGTTGATTTGGTTGACGGAAACTGAAAGACACCCGTCATATATATATATATATCTAACTTCCGGTCAGCCATTCTTGACCGTTGACTGAACACTATTCAATTTTTTTTCTCCGTGTTTTTCTCCTTGTCTCCGTATTCTTTCTGTTGAAGAGCGTAGCTCGAAACGTCAAAGACTTTCCGTATTCCCGAGCGTCATACTAATATATACTTTTGTTATTTACACCACCTGTCCTCGTCTGTCGTTATTATTTGTATATTCTCCCATATAT
>NC_068983.1:6006861-6008184 GCF_001194135.2 Octopus bimaculoides | reverse complement strand
TTCGACTAAAAATTCTTCAAGGCGGTGACTGAAACGAGTAAAAGACGAAAATATAATAAAGAATATAATCAGAATGTTAAGGGGTCTTGTAGGTCTCAAAGTAGTTAGTCGCAAATATTCTCTTTCTGAAAGAAATATGAACAACTGCAAGATAAACTAACCTCTCTCTCTTTTTACTCTTTTACTTGTTTCAGTCATTTAACTGTAGCCATGCTGGAGCACCGCCTTTAGTCGAGCAAATCAACCCCAGGACTTATTATTTAGTACTTATTCTATCGGTCTCTTTTGCCGAACCGCTAAGTTACGGGGACCTAAACACACCAGCATCGGTTGTCAAGTGATGTTGGGGGTGGGGGGACAAACACAGACAAAAACATATACACACACATATATACATATATAAGACGGGCTTCTTTCAGTTCCCGTCTACCAAATCCACTCACAAGGCTTTGGTCGGCCCGGGGCTATAGTAGAAGACACTTGCTCAAGGTGTCATGCAGTGGGACTGAACCCGGAACCATGTGGTTGGTAAGCAGGCTACTTACCGCACAGCCACTCCTGCGCCAATATCATCGATAGATAATTTTTTTTCTACTTTAGACACCTATATCACTTCGAAGATTTATTTGAAAAAGATCCACCAGTATTATGTTTTTGCTCATATGTGTGTTCGTATTCAGTAACAGAGATGTCTAAATTTATCCCAAAGCGGTCTTTCCTCCGGATGACATTAAATATCGTATTAATAACATCATGTCGCAATGAGAAGTAGAAACGTTGATGACATTTTGTGGGTTGCGGCTCATCGCATGTGTAATGTCTTCAACAGAAACTGTCTAACACAATCGACGTTTTCGATAGCGTCTTGGGACTTTGATAGTGTCACTGTCTCTTTTATTCCGTACGGATTTCTTAGCTATCTCAAACACCCACAAAACCTAAAGTAATGTGGAGCTGGTTCAAACTATTATTTTATACACCACCCCATAGACAGATAGAGAGAAGACAAACAGGCAAGCAGACAGACAGTCAGACGAGCAGACAAACAGTCATATAGACAGACAGATAGATGGATAGATGGACATACATACATACATACATACAGACAGACAGACAGACAGACATACAGGTAGATAGATAGATAGATAGATTGATAGATAGATAGATAAATAGATAGATAGATAGATAGATAGATAGATAGAAAGATAGATAGATAGATAAATAGATAGACAGACAGACAGACAGACAGACAGACAGATATATTGTTATTAATCTGTGTATGTTTGTGTATGTGTGTATGTGTTGAGTATATATATATATATA
>NC_068983.1:6004642-6005512 GCF_001194135.2 Octopus bimaculoides | reverse complement strand
AAAAAAAAAAAAAAAAAAAAAAAGAAAAAAGAAAAAAAAAGAAATGCTATATTCCCATATAAAAAAAAAACAAGCTTCCGGCTCAAGATGTAGATGTAGCACAGTTAGTCAGATCCCACAAGGCTGCAAACTGATTGCCTTTACCATACTATGTAACTGAACAGCCATAAGTCTTCGCAAATTCTCTCAGAATATTGCTGTAAATTACGGTTAATGTACGTCTCCGAGTTATTACCGATAATTAAGGTAGAAACGCTGGTAGGGAAGCGAAGTTGAAGAGGTTAAATAGAGCTAAAGTGTTTGAAGATTATAAAGGATTAATAACTTTTATATCTCCATCTGTGTCGTGCTTACAATGGATAATATAGTCCATTTTGTTTTATTGCAATAATACCTCAGGAAGAAGTTATTTGAAGCTTTGGTTTTTTTTTTATCTTTCGTTTATTAAATTATTTAGTTGCTGCGTTTAATATTTCTCTTTAAATATATCTATAGCTATTAATATATAGGCGATTTTTGTAACTTTGTACTAAGTTTGTTGTTGTATGTAATATTTATACGAATCATTAATCCAAGTTACCAGCAGACGGATTTTTGATCTAATGACAGGAATATGACATGAATATTCATTAAGGTTATGAATAACTGAACTGAAAACATTAGTAATTTTGTGATAACCTTCAAGTAAAAAGCAACAGTCTCGGTCAAATAAGCGAACAAAAGCGCCATCCAGTTTGTTGGTATTATGATGATATTAATACAAGTAGTTGTTTGAGGAAACCATTAAGGAACAATTACAGAATGATGTGGCGTCCGTTTGTTTCGAAGGCAACGTTTAGGAAATATGAATTAACGACCTCTTAATTCATT
>NC_068983.1:6004079-6004542 GCF_001194135.2 Octopus bimaculoides | reverse complement strand
CATCATCATCATCATCACTATCATCATCATCATCATCATCACCATCATCACCAGCAGCAGCAGCAGCAGCATCTTTATCATCGTCGACGTTGTCAACATCATAATCATCGTAAACGTCGTTAATATCATCATCATCATCGTCGTCGTCGTCGTCATCATCATCATCAACTTCACCATCATTAACATCACTACAGCCATCATCATCATCGTCATCATCATCATCATCAGCAGCAATACTACTAACTTCATCTTAACTATGATCGTCCTCGTTCTTAACAGCATCACAAGGTAACGTCAGAAATTTGAGTATGAGGGTTGCCAAAAGAAAACAAAAAAAAAAGAAAAAAGACAGGAAAAATGTGGAAACTCGATATCAGTAAATACCAGTAAAATACTGCGTCGAATGAATTGACTGCACAACATCACTGTCATCCACTCTATCATTAACGCCGTAGTCATCATA
>NC_068983.1:6003057-6004069 GCF_001194135.2 Octopus bimaculoides | reverse complement strand
CGTCGAATGAATTGACGGCACAACATCACTGTCATCCACTCTATCATTAACGCCGTAGTCATCATATTTATTATTATTATTATTATTATTATTATTATTATTATTATTATTATTATTAATATTATTATCATCATCATCGTTAAGATGGCGGGCCAAGCAAGATGCTTGGCGGCTTTTCGTATGACTTTTCGTTCTGAGCGGGGTCGATCTTTACTTTTACTCCTTTCGTGACCGATATAAAATAATTACCAATTGTGCACCGTGGTTGATATAATCAACTTACCCGCCTCCACGAAATTGCAGACGTTGTGGCAGCAATTATTACAATTATTACAGTTATTTATCATCATCTATTATTTATTTACTTATTTTGTAAAGTGGCTACCTGGTAGAATCGTTAGTATGTCGAGAAGAATGCTTTATGGGCATTCGTCCTGGTTCTTGACCATTGATTTCAAATCCCGCCATGGTCCGCTATGTCTTTCATCTTTCTGCGGTTGAAGGTCGCTATGATCGAGTTACTCCTTATCCTGAAAACCGCTTGTTTTGTGTTAAAATTACAAAAAGGAATAATTGAATAAGAATAATTATTATTATCAATCCCAACAAATGACAATGTATCACTTTAGGAAATGGAGAAGCTCTCAAAATACTCAAAATTGTCGCTCTCAGCTTCCCCCACAGTCCTAAGACGGCTTTGGAACCTGGTGTGTACGTTCCTTACTATGTCACTGGGAAGATCTTTGAATACCTCCCTGATCTTGGCTATCAGTTTATCCTCGGTGTTGCAAGCAGAGCAGTCGGTGTCTTTTTTTTTCCTCCCGTGCCTCTCACGTCAGAATCCATCGGATTACAGTCGGGGGAATTAGATGGCCAGAAATTGGAGCTGGTGAAATCGTAGACATTCTCCACGTCTGACCATTTCTAGAGGTGTGGTAAGGAGCCGAATTCCGCTGCCACACTCATATGACCTTCCAGCAGCAACCCTTTTCAGCCAGTGCTTGACCACGGT
>NC_068983.1:5998057-6000557 GCF_001194135.2 Octopus bimaculoides | reverse complement strand
ATTAGAATGAAACAAATTTGAAACAAGTTTACCAATTTTAGCGGTGAACTGAACATCAGCTAGAAAAGCTGTTCCTGGTAAGTATAACTTTTCTTGTAGATCACAATATAAAGCGTAGATCGCATACCAAAGTAGCACCAAAGAAGAAATGGTATTAAGTACCAGTTGCGTACTGGGGTCTATCTAATTGACTGGCTCCCTCCCCCAAAATTTCGGGCCTTGTGCCTAGAGAAGAAAAGAATATTATTGAGGGTCTTGAAGGCGGCGAGCTGGCAGAATCGTTAGCATGCCGGGCAAAATGCTTAGCGGTATTTTGTCTGTCTTCACGTTCTGAGTTCAAATTCCGCCGAGGTCGTCTTTGCCTTTCATCCTTGCGGGGACGATGAAATAAGTATCAATCAAGTGCTGGGGGTGGGTGGGGGTTGATGTAATCGAGTAGTCCCCTCACCCAAATTGCAGGCCTTTGTGCCTATAGTAGAAAATTTTATTGTGGGTTTTGCAGTGATTAAGGGAGACAATTCTGAATATATTTCTATCTTGTTTGACGTCTTCATTGACGCAGAGAGAATAACTCAGTAAATGGGAAAACAACCAACGCTTGTAGGTGAAGAATACTAGAAATATTCTGAGAGTTATATACTCAGAGACGCTATCTGCATGAATAAGTAATATTTAAATCAGGGTTAATATAATTTATGTATTGTTAATATATACAATGTATACAACAATAGTTTGTGTTTACATTTTTAATGTTATATTAGACCATGTTAATAATATATTAACTGCTAATATCTTAAAATTATGCTCACAAATTTAATCTCAATATGATAAAATCATGCTAATATATAAATGTGTTAAAATTGTTCATATATTCAGTGTTAATATGTGAAAATTATGTTAATATGTTTAATAACATTTAATGTTAATATATTTAATGCATGCAGTGCAGCATAAAAAGAATCACATATTTAGATAGATTTAAAGAGAGGTACGTACGTACAACAACTGGTAGTTCTTGATATTTTAAACATTTTGACATATCGGTTTTTCAGTTGCAACATTAGTGGCACACAGAACATCAGATAAAAATAATGATAGTTAGAAAAAGGAAGGAAGGCGGGATAAAAGCCAAACTCTTCAATTCGGTGTTTGTATCAACCGTTACCTATGGTCATAAATCTTGGGCAATGACCGAAAGAATACGATCGCAAATACGAGTGACCAAGACGGAGTACCTCTGAAGGGTCTTTGGAATAAAGTTACGCGATAGATTGGGTAACTCGGCAATCCAAGTAGAGCCGCTACTTCTTGGAGGCACCACAGCTCAGATACTAAACCACAGATCAGATACTACTGACATGTAGTAAGAATGTCTTTGGAAAGAATCGCTGGGCGGGTTTTACGGGTAAAACCAACCAGCAGGAAACGCAGGGGTAGCTCACGAGCAAGATAGTTACATGACGTCCATGAACTCGGTTGGTGTCGCTTTGGGATCCCGTGGGATCAACTGGAGATGGTTGCTCCTAACAGGACCCGATACCAGGCTTGCTTGAGGAGTCTGCTCATGACCCTACCAGGAATAAGTAGACGAAGAAGATGAGATGAGATGAGAGATTTAGCATGGAAGGTAGAAAAGAAACTCTTTTAGAGTAAAGAAAGAATCAAAAAGTTATACATATAAAAAAAAAAAACTAGTGAATTTTAAAACCTGAGGTTTTCTTTCCGGTTATCGTTTCCTTTCCAGAGGAGGGTACTGGTCAGACATTTCCAATAGATCCTGCTGGAAAAATTCGAAACGATCCTAAAACATTTCATAGCTTTCGGTATTCCAAAATGTGTGACACTGACGTATCTACGGACAGCGTTCAAGCACTGAAAATCAGTAACAGAAGACTCTTCAAAATTCGATCAATTACGGACATACGACAAAATATATAGAAGACCCACGCTGGAGTTCTTACTACAAAATACGGCCTCAGGATGCTGTTAAATATACGAAGCGCCTCTACCTCCGACACACCAGGCTACAAACGTCTCTTTCATTCACCAATACACTACAACTGCTAAATACTAACTCGCAGACGTTGGATTTTATTCATTTATTTGTTTTGCTGACTATTCTAATTTTATTACACACAAAAAATTTCACTTTTCTGAGCTAGCAAATGGCACACTAGTCGCACAAACACTCATTCTATGCATACCCATATCCTACACCCGTCCCTCTTTGCGTGTCTCAATCGTCAGACACTGCACTATCCTTTCATCCTCACACAACGGCAGCTCTCTCCCCTGTTTCCTCTGTAGCCATGCTTTTTATATTTTAAACTACAAACATCCGGCTACAAAAGTTCAAACTACATCGATCTCGCCGGCGTGGGAGGGTCGAGATGTGGCTCGGTCAATGACTCATATCTATATATTTATATGTATATGTGTGTGTGTAAATGTATGTATGTATATACATATATATATATATATATATATATATATATATATA
>NC_068983.1:5997255-5997721 GCF_001194135.2 Octopus bimaculoides | reverse complement strand
TATATATATGTGTATATATATGGGAAGAAATAAAGAAAGATGGAGAGAAAGGAGAAAAGAGAGAGAGGAAGGTGAGACGAGAAGTAGCGAAATAAATATAGAGAAACATAAAAATAGAAAGATGGATATATTGATCGGAATATATGGATAAGCAGGTATGAATTCAGATTAAAGCTTAAACATAATCACACACATACATGTGTATGTGTGTGTATGTATGTACAAATATGTAGATGTGTGTGTATGAGTGTGTGTGTGCATACACGTAAGTGTTTGTGTGCTTGCATGCATGCGTGTATGTGTTTGTGTGTGTGCGGTGTGGAGGCCAGCGTGTATGCATCTGATGTTTGCGTAGCTTTGTGCCAATTAATGTGTATATTTGGAATAAATGGAATTAATGGACTAATTAATGTATATATCTAATATGCAATAATCTATCTGTATATATATATATATATATATATAT
>NC_068983.1:5994169-5994653 GCF_001194135.2 Octopus bimaculoides | reverse complement strand
ATATATATATATATATATATATATATATAATATATAATATATATATATGTACATATAGGGATATGCATACTCATAAACCTGTGAAATAAATGAACGGAAAGAATGAATCTCAAATATATCCCCATAATTAGTTATAAAGGCCTTTTAGTGAATAAATGCCTCGATTAAACGAATTAAGGAGTTCCTTATGAGTCTTGATGCGTTTACAGTGTAATGATACCCTGTACGTGTATATGCGCATATATGCAGGTATGTGCGCACATATCTAGGTATGTGTGTATGTTTGCATGTATGTATATGCGTGTATGTATGTACGTATGCGTAACTATAGCTATTATTTTTCATTGCGTAATGTATACATTCCTATTTCATTTCTATTGCTGTGTATGATATCGCATCCATTATTGCACACACACGCAAACGCACGCACACACACACACACACACACACACACACACATACACACACACACACACACACACAC
>NC_068983.1:5992492-5994031 GCF_001194135.2 Octopus bimaculoides | reverse complement strand
CTTTCAGGGCCAGTAAATCAATCACCCGTCAAGCATATGGATCGATGTATTCGATTAACTCGATCCCGTATAATTACTGACCTTGTGCTTAATCTCGAAACCATTACTCTACAGACAAAAATATCTAGCTTACTCGTTTGTGTACCTTAGGCCAGTGCTCCGCAACCAGTGTGCCACGAGATGGTGCTAAGTGTGCCGCAGTGTAATCTGAATATGATTCTTTCCCCTATATATCTTTAGTTATATTTTAAGTTCAGGTGTGCCGCCGAACTTTGAAAAGAATATGTGTGCCACAAGTGAAACGAAAAAGGTTGCGGAACACTGTCATAAACATGTAAAGGGTAAGTGATGAGATGTATCTCGGTTAGTAATATTTGGTTATGAGTTCACATCACACAGTAGGTAGGTGTTTTTTCTTTTTCTTTTTTTTTTAGTTAA
The DNA here is from genome assembly GCF_001194135.2 of Octopus bimaculoides. Classification (NCBI taxonomy): domain Eukaryota; kingdom Metazoa; phylum Mollusca; class Cephalopoda; order Octopoda; family Octopodidae; genus Octopus; species Octopus bimaculoides. Next base: position 5,993,593 of record NC_068983.1, on the reverse strand, counting down.
AACAAATTATATCTTAGCCTAGATATCTTAATTCGCATGTAAACTGAGGTGCCTAGAAATACGCACCAAGAGTGGAACGCACAATTTCGTGGAAAGTACAGTTTCGTCAGACCGACACATGGTCCCAGGAGACAAAAGTGGAAAAGGCGTTGCTCCGGAGGATGTAAAACGTGGTCGGTGGAACTTGGATGTGATCGATGAAGTTGATGCAAAATCGTAGCTAAATCGCCTTCAGACCATGTCTTAATGAGATTAAAACGCTAAATAATATCGTACACGATGTACTAATTCTTTTTTACTCTAGGGCACAAGGCCCGAAATTTTGTGGGGAGGGAGCCAGTCGATTAGATCGCAACTGGTACTTAATTTATCGACCCCGAAAAGATGAAAGGCTGTCGACATCGGTGGAATTTGCACTCAGAAGGTAACGATAAACGAAATACCGCAAAGCATTTCGCCCGGCGTGCTAACGTTTCTGCCAGCTCGCTGTCTTCCAGGGCGAACTAATTCTGATTATAAGATATGATCATAGCTTGATTGCCTTCAATTATAGGTGACTGGAAGCTAAACGCAAGCAACTACAACACTATAGTGGAGGCGCAATGGCCCAGTGGTTAGAGCAGCGGACTCACAGTCGTAAAATCGCGGTTTCGATTCCTAGACCGGGTGTTGAGAGTGTTTATTGAGCGAAAACACTTAAAGCTCCACAAGGCTCCGGCAGGGGATGGTGACGAACCCTGCTGTACTCTGTCACCACAACTTTTCCCTCCTGTTTCTGTTGTACCTGTACTTCAAAGGGGTCAGCCTTGTCACACTCTGTGTCACGCTGAATCTCTCCGAGAGCTACGTTAAGAGTACACACGTGTCTGTGGAGTGCTCAGCCACTTGCACATTAATTTCACGAAGAAGCTGTTCCACTGATCGGATCAACTGGAACCCTCATCGTCGTAACCGAATACATAAACACGTTTTTGTTGATTTCTATTTTTCTGCTAGTATAAGCAAAATGTGTGTGTGTGTGTGTGTATCTATTTATGAGTCTGTCTCTCTCACTCTCTTGCTGCATACACTCACACACATACACATGTGTATATATATATA
>NC_068983.1:5990487-5991237 GCF_001194135.2 Octopus bimaculoides | reverse complement strand
CCTAGCTCAGATACCAGGAAACCCCAAAATGGCTGAAGTTCAAAAGATAGTGCTCATGGGAACTGCCCATATCCTACGTAAAATACTGTTTATGTGATCTCAAATTTTAAAGCAAACACATAATTTTCTTATGGCTTCTTAAACATTCACTAGAACAAAACTGTACAAATCTAAATATATGGTACCCTAGGCATAACACCTACATGAACTTCTAACTTGTTGTCTCTTGAGGTCTCTGGGTGAGACTTGGATCCAACTTGTACAAATGCAAAACAAAAGTCAAACATAAAATAATAATAATAATAATCCTTCTGTTCTTGTTTCAGTTGGATTGAAACAAACAGTAGTCTGTCCAAAACAAGCAGAACTAGTCATTTCGGTTAAAGAATTGAAGGAAATCAGCAAAAAATGAGCAACTGGAAGCCCACGGGACCAGATGGAGTTCAAGGCTACTGGATCAAAAGATTTGGTGAATGTTATGCACGAATAACTGCGCAACTCAACACCTTGTTAAACGCCGACCAAGGAACACCAGAGTGGTTGACATTGGGTAGGACTAACCTAGAAGGAATATAAGAAACACTACGACAATGTGGCCAGGCTTGTCCATTGGACACTTTGCAACAAGTATGGACTTGACAGAGCAAAAAATTGGTACGACCACAACCTGAAAGCATTGTCGAAAATAGAAATGCAAAGATCCTATGGGATTTTATGATTCTGTGCGACCATGAGATAGAGAATAGGAAG
>NC_068983.1:5988649-5990238 GCF_001194135.2 Octopus bimaculoides | reverse complement strand
GTGGCCAGGCTTGTCCATTGGACACTTTGCAACAAGTATGGACTTGACAGAGCAAAAAATTGGTACGACCACAACCTGAAAGCATTGTCGAAAATAGAAATGCAAAGATCCTATGGGATTTTATGATTCTGTGCGACCATGAGATAGAGAATAGGAAGCCGGACATAGTCTCAATTGAGAAAGAAAACAAACTATGCTGGATCTTAGATATAGCATGCCCAGCTGACAGCAAGGTATGCGATAAGGAAGAAAGAAAAGTCGAGAGATATAACAGGTTAGCTTGGGAAGTTAAGCAGTTGTGGTCGATGAAAAAGGTGGTAGTAGTACCAGTAATTGTCGGAACCCTGGGAACAGTGAGTAAAAATCTCGAGAAGTACGTGGAACAAATAGGGGCTGCAATAAGGGTGAAGCACTTCGTATGTGGGTTGTGTGTTTGTATTTGTGTTTGTCCTCCCCGCTATCACTGCTTGACAATCGGTGTTGGTGTGTTTACACCCCCCGTAACCTAGCAGTTCGGCAAAAGAGGTCGATAGAATAAGTACCAGGTTTAAGAAATAAGTCCTGGGATCAATTTGTTCGGCTAAAAATTAAAAAAAGAAGCCCTTTAAGGCGATGCTCCAGTATGGCCGCCGTCAAATGACCGAAAGAAGCAAAAGAAAAAAAAAAGAAAAAGAAGAATAATATAAAAATTGATTAGAAGCCACCACCCCTGCCATTACACACAAACATACACACATCTAATTATCGCTCCTTACAATAAGATCGAAAGCGAAAACTTACAACACGAAATTACCCATCAGCCTTTGCGAAATCCAACCAATCAACAGTGAACATTAAATACACTATGTTCTTCTCCTCTCTTTCTTTTCTTTTTTCCTCTTTTTCTGATTTCGGTTCGTATAATTTATATATTTATTCATTATTTCATTTCGGAGTGTGTTGGAGTTAGCGATGGAGGCGCAGTAGCGGAGCTGTTGTTATTTCGTTTATCAGATAAAACTTATTGTTGAAGAAGAGAAAAAATTTCATGCTAAATTAGGTTGTAATTGTTACTGTGTTTTATTGTTGCTGCCGCTTACGACTCGGACAATAAATGCCGTATTGTTATTGTTATCTCTAATAAATAGTTTGCGATAAACGTTCAATAGAGTGATCGATGGATGACCAAGTTATCAAAAACTGATAGCTGTTTTATGTATTAGATGATTTGATTATTTGATTGTGTGTTGGATATGATTGTAATTGTGATGGCGATGGTGGATTTTGGAAACAGAAGTAATGGCGGTTACGCTGTTGTTTATAACAGCTATCGCCATTGTAATGGTGGCTCCGGTGATGGCGGTGATGGTTGTGGTGGAAGAGGTAGTGGACATGATAGCGGCGGTGGCGGCGGCGGCGGCGGTGGCGGTAGCGGTGGTGGTGGTGGTGGTGGTTTTGGTGGCGTTTTTGGTGGTGGTGATGGTGGTGGTGGTGATGCTGCTGTTGATGAAAATTATAGGCGTGACTATATTAGGGGATTACAGTGACGGTAGACTCCTGTAGTCAAAAAACAAAAGGGTTCTGCATTTTGTTGGTGAATAAGCTACACA
>NC_068983.1:5985223-5988505 GCF_001194135.2 Octopus bimaculoides | reverse complement strand
GGTGGTGGTGGTGGTTTTGGTGGCGTTTTTGGTGGTGGTGATGGTGGTGGTGATGATGGTTTTGGTGGTGGTGGTGGTGGTTTTGGTGGCGTTTTTGGTGGTGGTGATGGTGGTGGTGGTGATGCTGCTGTTGATGAAAATTATAGGCGTGACTATATTAGGGGATTACAGTGACGGTAGACTCCTGTAGTCAAAAAACAAAAGGGTTCTGCATTTTGTTGGTGAATAAGCTACACAAATGATTATTTTGATAGAGATGAAATCTTTGATAGGGATCAAATCCTTGTGCTGTACATTCGCTCATTCCCTCCATCAAATCGACGTTGCCTGAACAGGTCCACAAGTCTACCACGCGTCAGGTGTTGAAGTGATCGCAAAGCAGCGTGAGATGAAGTGTTTTGCTCAAGAACTCATAGCACGATGCGGTCCAGGAATTTCAAGGGGCCAGCCATGTCACATTCTTTATCACGCTGAATCTTCCTGAGAACTAAGGGTACACGTGACTGTGGAGTGCTCAGCCACTTGCACGATCAGGCTGTTCCGTTAAACGGATCAACCGGATCCCTCGTCGTCGTAACCGACGGAATGCCAGTTTTTACTAAGTTTATTCTGCTAAAGAATAAATGAAAGAGTCTAAATCTGATAGTCGATATAAAGGAAATATGCTCTCATGTTTCAAACAGCTTACAAGGGCTTTAGGAATAGCTACTTACCGCTTGAAGACCAACCCCGTCCAGGGCGTCCGCCGACCACCCGAACGAATAAAAACATCCTGAAAATTCATGAACTGATCTTGGAGGGACGTTACAGAGCAATTGACGAGCTTGTTGATATGACTAGGGTGTCATGGGGCTCCTACCAACGAATTTTGTGCGAGGATTTGCGAATGAAATGACTTGCAGCAAAATTTGTGCCTCGATTGCCCACAGAAGATCAAAAGCAGTCAAGACTGAATGCGTGTTGTGGACTGAAAGAGCAGCTGGAAATTAATCCAGACCTATTTTCGAAGGTCATCACTGGTGATGAAAGATGGTACTAGGGAATTTGCAGATGCGGAAGAGGTGAAGGTATATATACACACAAACACACATACACATGCGAATAGCTTCCATACACTTTCCGTCTACCAAATTCATTCACAAGGCATTGGTTGACCAGGGGATTTAGTAAAAGACACCACCCTAAGTTTCCGTGCGGTGGAACTGAACACGAAACCATGGCTTCAGAAAGCGAGCTTGCAACCACACAGTTATGCTTGTGCCTTTTAAAGTATTAAATCTATCAAGGCAATTTTTCCGAGGACTTGGCAGAAACGTTAGCGGTATTTTGTCTGACTTTACGTTCCGAGTTCAAATTCCGCCGAGGTTGACTTTACCTTTCATCCTTTCGGAGTCGATAAATTAAGTACCAGTTGCGTACAGGGATCGATCAAATCGATTGTCCCCTCCCCCAAAATTTCGGGCCTTGTGCCCAGAATAGAAAAGATTATTAATACTAACAAATTACGATATGGCACTCCGTCGGTTACGGCGACGAGGTTTGCAGTTAATCCGATCAACGAATAATCTGCTCATGATATTTAACGTGCAAGTAGCTGATTACTCCACAGACACGCGTACACTTAACGTAGTTGTCAGAGAGATACAGTGCGATACAGAATGCGACAAGTCTGGCCCCTTTGAATTACAGGTACAACTCATTTTTGCCAGCTGAGTGGACTGGAGTAATGTGAAATAAAGTGTTTTGCTCAAGGACACAGCGTGTCACCAGGAATTGAACTCACGAACTTGCGACCGTCAGTCGAGTACCTTAACCATTAAGCCACGCGTCTTCATACACAAATATAAAATATAGAAGAAACAGTCGACAAAATCAAATTTATTGGCAGAATGGATAGCAAGCTAAACAAAATGCTTCGCTGCATTTCTTCGGGCTATATGCGATTTCGCTTTTTAATATGTTGTAGTTAAAATTAATACCAGTTAAGAACTGGGGTCGATGTAATGGGCTAACCCCCTCCCCCTCTATGGTTCGTCTTATAGCCTTTACACGTTTGACAAAGCATTGAGTAGCAATCATGATATTGCCATTTTGATACTCGGAACGGTTCATCATGATTCAGGTAACCCTTTCCCAATATTCAGATGTCTTCTGGCTTTATGTTCTGAGTTCAAATTCCACCGAGGTCGACTTTGCCTTTCATTCTTTCGGGGTCGATAAAATAAGTAAGAATTAAGCAATGTGGTGGAGATAATCTACCTAGACCCACCCCCAAAATTGATGGCTTTGTACCAACATTTCAAAGCAATATTCTGATGGCTTCCAGGCCTCCATGTCCGCTAACTTTTTTCTCAACTACAACTTTAATCGTTATTTTCTCCAACCCCGTTGACTGTTCACCTGTACATCAAAGATGTTCCTGAAAATGTTAAACATAAAATCGTTAAAAGTAGCACGAAACCCTATGTATGTGTGTGTGTGTGTGTGTATATCTCAAGACAACTCTTAGGAGTAAGTAACTGCACGTATTAAAAATATGGACGCCGTGTTTATATAAACACACAGTGCCCTGTACTGATAAAAAAAATAATAAAAGCTATCGGATATGTAAACAGACACACTAACACAATATATCAGCTTGTATACATAAACACATGCATGTATATACATACACAGACAGCCTCATACACGCACACACACTCGCACACGTATATAGAGATGTCAATCCATGTACATATAAAAATTATGATAGCTTTCTGTATGCAACGATTAATTGCGCCATGTTTGCCTAGAAGGACAAAGCTAGGCATTGTTACAGAACGTTAGAACAAGGCACAGTATCTTCGTTGTCAATCTCTTTAAGGCTAATTAACTAAGTTCAATAGGTAATGATAATGTTTGCAAAACTATAACTGCTAATGATGATTCATCAATGACTTAGTTAATTACATGGAAGTGATAAATCGCTTCATTATATTCTGGAAAACGTTTAATATCCATAAACAAACGATGCATATGCATAATTGCGTACGCATGTATATATTTTTGTCATTGTGTGCATGCGTGAGTGTACATGCATGCACACAGCCATGCAGTTGTTCTTAAATACACCTACTATCTATTTTGCTTACCAACCACATGGTTCTGGGTTCAATCCCACCGCATGGCACCTTGGGCGAGTGTCTTCTACTATAGCCGCAGGCCGACCAAAGCCTTGTGAGTGGATTTGGTAGATGGAAACTGAAAGAAGCCCGTTGTATATATGTATATATATATATATAT
>NC_068983.1:5983349-5984315 GCF_001194135.2 Octopus bimaculoides | reverse complement strand
CAGTAGAACCTCGCAGTACAAGTGCCCCATTTTACGAGTAATTTGCTGTACGAGTCAAGACTCATGCGAATTTTGTCTTGAAGTACGAAATGCGCAGTATGAGCGAGTTTCATACAAGCGACCGCTAATCGGCGCTGAGCTCGCACACGCTCTCCCAACAGGCGCGGTCTCAGCTCGCTCAGATCACGCGTTGGTAGCAGCATCGCTGTTGTGTTTTCCCCAGTGTTTTTGTTTAGTTTTGTGCGGTTTTTGCTATCATTTTATAATAATTAGTTGTGTTAGCCATGGTTCCTAAGAAGGTTAGTACAAAGGATAGTGTTGAGAAGAAGAAAAAGCTGATTGCGATAAAACTGAGAAGGAAATCATGGATAAACATGTGAGAGGAGTGCGTGTAGTGGACATAACACGTCAATACGACCGAATCACGTCGACGATCTGCACCATCCTGAAGATTAAGGACGAGATCAAGGCCGTTACAACAGCAAAGGGTATCTCCAGGGTCCCTAAGCAACACACATCTGTCCACGAAAGGATGGGAAAACAGCTTCTCCTGCAGATCAACGAGAAGCAGGTCGCAGGGGATACGATTACGGAGAGCGGGTATGGGGATCTCCTGAAGCAGAACCTCAGAACATCGACGGAGGCAACATCAGTAGACGCATTTAAGGCCATTCGCGGCTGGTTTGATAGTTTCAAGAAGAGGACTGATGTTCATAACGTCCTCAGGTATGGAGAAGCAGCGAGTGCTGACCCGAATTCCGTCAGCTCATCGCAGTCCAGGGGTACATCGCACAACAGGTATTCAACTGTGATGAAACTGGCCTTTTTTTGGTAAAAAAAAAAAAGAAAAAGTACCCAGAAGAACCTACATAACTGCCGAGGAGAAGAAAATGCCAAGTCACAGGCGTTTGTGCCAATGCGAGTGAAGACTTGAAGATTAAGCCGCTCTTTGTCTAACATTCCGAA
>NC_068983.1:5981065-5982553 GCF_001194135.2 Octopus bimaculoides | reverse complement strand
CACACACACACACACACACACACACACACACACCTATATATATATGACTGTTATGTTTTTCATTGATAACATAATAAGTTAGATATGATGACTATATTACAATATTGCAGTAACCAATATGTTGTGCATGTATAGTAATATTACGATCATGAAATTAGCATTAGCTTATCTCACTCTTTTTCTCAGAACCCCTAAGAGCCTTTTGTGGTAGCCTAGGGTTCCGGGGAACCCCGGTCGAGAAACGCTAACCAGATGGAATGCCACAATACGGCGAATCTGCTGATATTCACTCTGCTAGGAGGAACACTCGAAGGTTGCTGTCTGAACAGAGTTGAATGCGTAACGAAGCTTACATTGTGGATTACACCATCTGGAAACGGAAGAGGATGTTGAAGGAAACGAATACATACAATGGATACACAAACACAAACACAAACACATATCCAAAGGACACACACACAAACACACACACAAACTTATATAAAACCTGTATGTATCTACATACGCATGTGTGCATATGCATCATTTGTTTACGGATATAAAACGTTTTCCAGAATATAATGAAGCGATTTATCACTTCCATGTAATTAACTAAGTCATTGATGAATCATCATTAGCAGTTATAGTTTTGCAAACATTATTATTACCTATTGAACTTAGTTAATTAGCCTTAAAGAGATTGACAACGAAGATACTGTGCCTTGTTCAAACATTCAGTAACAATACCAATCTTTGTCCTGCTAGACAAACATAGTGCAATTAATCGTTCTAGAAAGCTAGCACTATTTACGTTATATATATACGTGTATATATATGTATCTATCTATCTATCTATCTATCTATCTATCTATCTATCTATCTATCTATCTATCTATTTATCTATCTATCTATCTATCTATCTATCTATCTATCTATCTATCTATCTATCTATCTATCTATCTATCTATCTATCTATCTATCTATCTATCTATCTATCTATCTATCTATCTATCTATCTCTCTGTCTATATATATATATATACTAATTGTTCTGTAAGTACACTAAAGAAAAAAACAACAAAAAAGAAACAAGTATTTATTCAAGCTCTAGTTTCCTCAGTCACTAATCGGGCTTCCTTCCCTCCAATTATTCTGTTCTGTAGCAGGTACTTAGAAAAAATGTTTTATCGTTTATTCGTTTAATTGCAATACACATTACTGTGACACTACCAGTTGCATCTTTGTGTGTATATATATATATATAAATGTGTGTGTGTGTGTGTGTGTGTGAGTGTGTGTGCAAAAACACACACACACACACACAATCTCTCTCTCTCTCTCTCGCATACACACACACACACGCACACACACACACAAATGTATACATATACTGATTTCACATGCGCTGTGAGTTACGTAAAACAAAGTTTAGCTTTGGAAATATACGTAGTTTTGTTTCACCTTTTCCATTCCTTCCATTTTAAAGATATATATATATATATATATATAT
>NC_068983.1:5977609-5978952 GCF_001194135.2 Octopus bimaculoides | reverse complement strand
ACCAATTGTCAAGCGGTGGTAGCAGACAAACAGACAAAGAGACAAACACGTACATACATACATACATACATATATATAGATACATATATATATATGTATGAAAGTATGTATGTATGTATTTATGTTTGTATGTATATGCATTTGGGAGGTTTCTTTTAGTTTCCATTTAACAAATCCACTGACAGTGCTTGGTTGGCCCAAAGCTATAACAAAAGACACTTGCCCAAAGTGTCAGCGGGAGCCAAGTGGATTGGAAGATAAATTCGTAGCATATATGTGTATATATATATATATATAGATATATATATATATATTTATGTACGCAATGTACGTGTATGTGTAATGTATGTTTACGTAAATAACAAATATATACAACCGAAAACACATACATGCATACATACATACATACATACATACATACATACACACACATACATACATACATACATACATACATACATACATACATACATACATATATATATACAGAGAAGCGTACATACATATATATATGATTATATTTTGAATGCCTTTACAAACGTATAGGTGGTGTTGTCGTTTATACTCTTAATGTAAGCATGTACGTATTTTTACGGGTTGTATGTGTTTATGCGTATGACGTGTAAGTATATATGTATGCGTGTGTGTTTGTGTGTGTGTGATACATATATGTATAAGTACATATATATATGGATATATATGTATATGTACATGTATATATATATGTACTCGCATATCTATCTACGTCTATTATGCATGAAAATTTGCGTAGGCCTGTATTTATCTGTGTCGTGCGGTGTTGTCTATAACGAAATTATGGCCGCCATTAATTTATACGAGAGATTTCATTTAAGAGAATCTTCGTTGTGATGTTACAGACGTCAAAACACTTCAAGTGATTTCTCTTTCTAAAGTACCTAGCTAACTACTTTACACACATACAGACAAACGCACGTGTATATGTATATGTATATATATATCTATATATATGTATATATATATATATATATATGTATATATATATATATATGTATATATATATATTCATATATATATATGTATATATATATTTGTTTGCACATGCATATACATACATGCAATTATGCGCACTTATTCCTTTATATATATGTAAGTTTACATATGTATACACACCCTCACACACACACACATATATACATATAGGTAGACATATAGGTGTACACACGCACATACATACACTTAGTATACAAACATATCTATATGCTTATATAGTTAAGTAAATACATAAATATTCATATACACACACACACACACATATATATGCATACATACATATATATATATATATATATATATATATATAT
>NC_068983.1:5975977-5976972 GCF_001194135.2 Octopus bimaculoides | reverse complement strand
TAATAATAATAACAATAATAATAACAATGGTAATAATAACAACAACAATCTCTATTATAACAGCACTACAACAACAAATTTTAATATTTACCAAACAACGTCAACAAAAACGACGTCGGCTCAAGCCATATTGATGATGATGATGATGATGCTTGGTGGCGGTGGTGGTGAGGAGAAGGAGGATGAGGATGTTGATAAAGAATACGATAACGTCGATGGTGATGATGACGACGATGATGACGATGATGACGATTATGATGATGATGATGATGATGACCACGATGCTGTTAATGATGATGATGATTGATGATGGTGATGATGATAACGATGATGATGATGGTGATGATGACGATGAGGACGTCGCGGACGACGACGACGACGACGATGATGATGATGATGATGATAACGATGATGTTGATGACGATCATGCTGTTGACGATATTGATGATGATCATGATCATGATGACTAAGAGGAGGAGGAAGAGGAACACATGATGATGATGATGATGATGATGATGATGATGATGATGATGATGATGATGATGATGATGATGATGATGATGATGAAAATGTTGAGGATAGGGATGATGAGGAACATGCCGATGATAATGATGATGATGATTATTATTGTTGTTGTGTGGGTCTTGCAGCTGCTGCTGCTTCTGCTGCTGCTGCTACTAGTGCTGATGGCAGCAATAAATCGAACTAGAAGCAAACATCTATTCAATGATTCCATCGTTTGGACAATAAACCACTTAGAGAGAGAAGAAAGACATCTTCAGTGTGGACAAGAGGCGCCGCTTAAGAAGCACAAAATATTTCTCAAAGGAAACGAAAAATGTTCATTCAGAGAAAGAAGAGCGAGAAAAGAAAACAAACAAAACAAAACAAAAAAACGTTCAAACCATCTGAATCAATATATTATTTTACAGAGGTACACCAACATATAAAGAAAAGTATATACATATATAAGTGTGTATATATATATATATATA
>NC_068983.1:5972050-5974102 GCF_001194135.2 Octopus bimaculoides | reverse complement strand
TTGTGAGTGGATTTGGTAGACAGAAACTGGAAGAAGCCTGTCGTATATGTATATATATATATATATATACGTGTGTGTGTACATGTTTGTGTGTCTGTTTCTTCCCCCGACATCGCTTGACAACCGATGCTGGTGTGCTTACGTCCACCGTAACGTTGCGGTTCGATAAAAGAAACCGATAAAATAAGTGCTAGGCTTACAAAGAATAAGCTCTGGAGTCGATTTGCTCGACTAAAGGCGGTGCTCCAGCATGGCCGCAGTCAAATGACTGAAACAAGTAATATATATATATATATATATATATATATATATATAGACATATGCATGTGTGCGTGTGTATATATACGATACATATTGGTGAGTGTGTGAAATTCACTATAGAGAAACAAATATCTATGTACATACACATATAGACGTACACACAGATATATACATATTCTCGTACATACGCACATACACATTACTTGTGTGTTTCTGCATATTTGTGTTTGTGTGTGTGTGTGTGTGTGTGTGTGTGAATACATATATGTGTGTGAATACATATATATTTGTTCACTGATTTATATGCGCACCGATAGTAAGCAAATACACATATATAAACATACCAATATATGTATGTATGTACGGATATTAGCATATATGTGTGTGTGTATATACATATAGAAATAGATAGAAGTATGTACGTATGTTTATCCGACATATATATATATATATGTAGACATACGTTGAGACGTATGCAAATCTCTACAACATGCATACGCATTTATGTACGCCAGTTAAAATGGTTGCAACAAATATTGCTACTTAGCTTAGCTGTGGAATAAATCATTCGTATCTTCTGCTCCATTTGCTAAAAGATAAACTTTAAAATGAAAGACGGATTTTTCTCGTAAAAACAACAGCTACAAGAATACTAACCAAATATGAGCAAATAAATAAGAAGAACACTAATGCTGCTTTCATACATGTGTGCAAGGTCACATATAGCTGGCACTCTGTCGTTAAAGACGACGAGGCTTCCAGTCGATCCGATCATGAGAACAAGCCTGCTCGTGGGATTAACGTGCAAGTGGCTGAGTATTGTACAGACACGCGTACTTTAACGTAGTTCTCACGGATTCACCGTGACACAGAGTGTGACAAGGCTGGCCCCTTGAAATACAGGTACTACTCATTTTTGCCAGCTGAGTGGACTGGAGTAACGTGAAATAAAGTGTCTTGCTCAAGGACACAACGCGTGGCATATTATGGGGGTCACGATCTTTCAGTCGTGAGCCGAAAAGCCGAATCATTACACCACTCGCCTTCACATGTCATATATTATACTGAGATGTATAATTGGTTTTATCGTATCAGTACATGACTGAATGGTAGTTTCTTTCATTGACTCGCGAGAAAATGAAGTACCAAATTGACCTCGGAGTACTGTGAACTCAGAATGTAAAAAAAATAAACTATGTACTACAAGGTATTTTTTCTTCTGACGCTCTAATTAATACAGTAATCACTCGCCATACCGCGAGTCACCTATCACGGATTCTGGTGGTTAATATATGTAAATTTATATCACGGACTCCTCATTATATCGCGGATTTCTGCGGCCAATAGGTATTTATATATTTTTAGATTTTAATTATTTCTGTGATAAAATAAGCATTTTCAAACATTAAAAAATTAATAAATAAATAAATATAGAGTACAGTACTGCACTGTATAACACATTAATTGAAATATCAGGTCATCACATAAGCTCTGTCCGATTTTACCTTTTTTAAAATTGAATGAAATTTAATAGTATTTTAGAATGTCTAATGAAATTGAAGATTATTTTTATGCATTTGTGTACATTTAAACTAAGTAAATATTATTTTACAGAATAATAGAATTAAAATTTCTTTGATTAAAACCCTTTCTAACATGGAAGTATCCAAAGAGCATTTAAGGCACATAATGCTTTATGAGTACAAAAAAGGAAATTCTGCAGCCGAAGCGACTCGAAACATACACTCAATTTATGGGAAAGAATGCTTGAATGAAACAAATTGCAGAAGA
>NC_068983.1:5970412-5971063 GCF_001194135.2 Octopus bimaculoides | reverse complement strand
GTGGTGGTGGTGGCGGTGGTGGTGATGGTGGTGGTGGTGGTGGTGGTGGTGGTATTAGGGGGATAGTGGTAGTAGTGGTGGTGATGGATGGTTATAATGATTGTGGGGGTATGCTAGTAGCGGATATGGTGGATGCAGCAGTAGTGGGGGTGGTTTTGATGGCTGCAATGGTTGGAGCAGAGGTGGTGGTGATGGTGGTGGTAGCGGTGTTGTTTGTACTGGTGATGAGTAGTAGTTTGAGGGTAATGGCAGTGATACCGTTAGTAGTAGTGCTAGTAATAGTAGTAGTAATAGTACTTAGTAGTAGTAATAGTAGTTAGTAGTAGTAGTAGTAGTAGTAGTAGTAGTAATTTTCATAATAATGATAGTTGTGTTAATAGTAGTAGTAGTAGTAGTAGTAGTAGTAGCAGTAATAGTTGTTGTAGCAGTAGTAACAGCGGTTGCATTATTATTATTATTATTATTAGTAGTAGTAGTAGTAGTAGTAGTAGTAGTAGTAGTGATCACTTTGGTGTCGTGGCGGGAACTGGTTGCGGCAGTGAAATGAGATCAGTCATGATGAAAAAGATGGAGCGGCGGCGGCGGTGTCGGCGGCGGTAATGGTTGGTTGGATTAGGGTTGGCGCGCATGAGCTATTAGTGGCGTTATTAT
>NC_068983.1:5967654-5969760 GCF_001194135.2 Octopus bimaculoides | reverse complement strand
AGAGAGAGAGAGAGAGAGAGAGAGAGAGAGAGAGAGATGTGTTATGAATAGAAAACGAGAAAGCAAGACAAGAGACAGCGGACAGAGAAGTGTGAGAGAGAGAGTGTGTGTGTGTTAGAGAGAGTAAGAGAGAATATGTATGATAACTGGAGTGCGAATGAGGAGGGAGAGGGGGAGATAGTGGGAGCGAGAAAGACAGAGAGAGAGAATGTGTGAGAGACAATGAAGAGGCATAGAGAGAAAGAGTTGTGTTATGAATGGAGAAAGGGAAAATAAGACAAAAGAGAGCGGATAGTGAAGTGAGGGAGAGAGGCAGAGTGAGGGAGAGAGGCAGAGTGAGGGAGACAGAGACAGAGAGAGATAGTGGGAGAGACAGTGTATGATGACTGAAGAGAGATCGAGTGGGAGATAGGATATAGAAGTTTTATGAGTTGGAAAAGAGAAAGACAGAGCGGATGGTGTAGAGAGAGAGGGAGAGAGAGAGAGAGAGAGAGAGAGTGTGGGTGAGTAAGAGAGAGAGACAGAGAGATGTGTTATGAATAGAGAAAAAGAAAGAAGGAGAAAAGTGAGCGGATGATTAAAGAATAGAGGAGATTGAGATAATGAAGAAGGGAGGTGAAGAAGAACGTATTGTGTGAGTGAAAGGGGGAGAGAGGAAGGGAGGGAGGATAGAGTGAAATGGGGGATAGACTCCAGAGACCGCGAGAGAGAGAGAGAGAGAGAGAGAGAGAAAGGAGTGAGAGAAGGAGTGAGAGAAAGAGTGAAAGTGGATCATTGAGTGAAAGACGGATCGATAAGGCCAAGAGAGAAACAGTAAAAGAGATCGAAATATCAGAAGTAATGTGAGAGAGAGAGAGACGGGGAATAGAGTGTGTATGATATAGAAAGTGAGTGAGTGAATGAGAGAGAGGAGAGAGCGGGAGAGAGAGAGATTGCAAATTTACTAAGCATGGATTAATGTAGTGAGAAGGAGAGTTAATGAAGAGGAGAGAAAGAAGAGACAGAGGTAAGGATGAGAAAGAGTGAGAAGAGAGACGCTTGAAGAAACTAGAAAGTGAGAGAGAGAGAGAGAGGGGGGGGAGGGGGAATAAAGGTAATGTGCGATGGGGAAGAAAAGAGAGGGTTGAGAGAGAGAGAGAGAGATTAAAAAAACCAGAGCGAGAAATGACTAAAGGGGTTAAAGGAAAGTGAAAAGAAAAATGAGAGGGGAGACGAGACAAATACTCATCCAAACCAGAGAGATAGAGGAGGAGAGAAAGATGGGGGGAGAGGGGGAGAGAGCGGGAGAGATGGAGAGAGAGAGACAGGGAGACAGCCTGTTCAGTTAGATGGGTTTGATATAGTGAAAAATTGCGGTGTTAGAGATTGCGAAAATGAAAGAGGTAAAGAGAAGGGCAAAAAGAGACCCTTAAAAAAAAGAACTAGAACAGTGGCCCTCAACCGGGGTCCATATGGCCCTTAGAGGACCATATAAGATTTTTGGAGGGTCTACATAAGTAAATTAGTAAATTGGGATCTACAGAATCATTTGAAGGGTCCATGGAACAAATTTTGCTGTAGATGCATTTACAGCAAAAAAGGGCCAGGTTTCTTTTTCTGAGGTTTTACTTAATTCGACCTTCACAAGTTAAAGTGCAGCGAACAAAATAGTAATTTTAAAAGAAGCATCCTTTTATCCTTTTATTTGTTTCAGTCATCTGACTGCGGCCATGCTGGAGCACCGCCTTTAGTCGAGCAAGTCGAGCCTAGGACTTATTCTTTGTAAGCTTACTACTTATTCTATCGGTGTCCCTTGCCGAACTGCTATATGACAGGGATGTAAATTCATCTCCATCGGCTGTCAAGCGATAGTGGTGGTGGGGACAAACACAGCCACACAAACATACATACACACATACATACATATATACATATAATATACATACATATATATCTAAACAAATAGTAAATGAGTATATGCATATATACGTACAGGTATGTGCATACCGACATCCACCTGTATGTATAGGTGCATATCTGGGTACAGGACATTGCAAACAAAACAGAGACGAGAAAACACACAAGCCACGATTGAACGCAGCGTCTCCAATTGTAAGTATATATATA
>NC_068983.1:5964319-5966826 GCF_001194135.2 Octopus bimaculoides | reverse complement strand
ATATATATATATATATATATATATATATATACACATATATATGGATATATATATATATATACACATGTGCAATGAAAAAGAAATCTTAGTATGAGGTAAGGAAGAAAAAAAAAGGGGAGGAAAAGTAAATATATAAGCAAGACCTAAATTATAGAAAAACTAAACTGCATTAAGAAAGGAAAGAGAGAAGGAAAATTGGGGAAGAAATAGAAACAAAATGGCGTCGGTATTTGATGTGTTTCTAAAGAGAGGTTGATAAGAAAAGATACCGTTAAATATTTGAGTGATTTCCATCAATAATAAAAGTGGATAAGAGAGACGATGCAGAGAAGTGGACAAAGAATTTGAGTGTGAAAGGAGAAAGAGAGAGAGAGAGAGAAAGAGAGAAAGAAAGAGAGAGAGAGAGAGGGAGAGAGAGAGAGAGAGAGAGAGAGAGAGAGAGAGAGAGAGAGAGAGAGAGAGAGAGAGAGAGAGAGAGAGAGAGAGAGAGAGAGAGAGAGAGAGATGGTGGGTGGAAGAGTTGATAATGGTTATAGAAAAAGCAAAAGAAAATCAACAGAAATTGATAGAACCAGGAAACGAAAACGGAAGATTAGAAATACCTACTGACAAACGAGGAACGCAGTTAGAGCGAAACGGCTATAGAGTGTGAGTGCTCACTATAGGTGTATCTCTGGCGCAGTCGCTCGCTTTTCTCCCTTACACAATTTCACTCTATCAGATTCTCTCTCTCTCTCCCCGTCTCTTCTTGCTTTCTCTCTGGAAAATACACATGTGTGTATACATATGTAATGTGTATAAACAAACACACATGCACAAAAGTGCGCGCGTGTGCATGACCATATATGTATGTAAATTTAGATAGATAGATAGATAGATAGATAGATAGATAGATAGATACACACACACACACACACACACACACACACACACACACACACACATACACATACATATATATACAGGCATGTACATAGACACTGCTGTTCTCAGAAATAGAGGGGGAGAGGAGAAATGTATAGAATAACACTGAGGATAGTTTAGCAACTATCAACCAGATTGTCGTTACGTATATCTAACCATAATGTTCCATCGCCCCCCCCCTTTGACTTCTTTCCAACCATACATACACACACACACACACACACACACACATATATACACATATGTATCTATCTATCTATCTATCTATCTATCTATCTATCTATCTATGCGCATACACAAATATATATGTGAGTATATGGGTGTATAGGTGTTTGTGTGTGTATTTGTGTATGTATGTAGAAAAGCATAAACCTAGCTAGTACCAATTTAGTTTATCAAAACACGATATTTATTTAATCACCGAAAGTGCACAACAGCTCAACAGGTAATCGGTGCTATAGCTTTATGCCTATGTGAGTTAGATAAGTGGTAAGAATGGACCACAAAAATAGCATATAAAGAATATTCACTATCGACAGACATCTACGTTTCAGTGACTATTCGCATCCAACAGTCGCCGTAAGACTAAAGATTGTTACCCGTTTAACTACTAAATATAAAGAAGTTTTTGACGCCTCGTTCGTTGGTGTCTATATTTCCGAAGAACAGACAATGGTAAAAAGGGGCCATATTTCAAATGACAGAAATGCAACAACTGCGTTAGAGAGCTTATGAAACATGGAGTGTGCGAGTGAGGGAAATATATTGTTGGCACTCCGTCGCTTACTACGACGAGGGTTCCAGTTGATCCGATCAACGGAACAGCCTGCACGTGAAATTAACGTGCAAGTGGCTGAGCACTCCACAGACACGTGTACCCTTAACGTAGTTCTCGGGGATATTCAGCGTGACACACTGTGACAAGGCTGACCCTTTGAATTACAGGCACAACAGAAACAGGAAGTAAGAGTGAGAGAAAGTTGTGGTGAAAGAGTACAGCAGGGTTCGCCACCATCCATTGCCGGAGCCTCGTGGAGCTTTTGGGTGTTTTTTCTCTCAATAAACACTCACAACGCCCGGTCTAGGAATCGAAACGGCGATCCTATGACCGCGAGCCCGCTGCCCTAATCACTGGGCCATTGCACCTCCACGAGAGAAATATATAGTGGGACGCTAAAATACATGTTTGACGTTAATATCCAAGGTAGACTTACCTGAGATACGTAGTAAATCATTTCAGTTCACCTGAGATATTGCAAAACTGGCAATGCAGAATATCTCACCAAATTGTTAGTTCTATGGTTTTTTATGACTATACGAATTAAGCTAACAGGGAAAATGACCCACAGACTCTATATTTAGCTAAATGGTAGACCCAGAGTTGGACTGAATACTGAATTTTGTTAAGATACAAAATGTCCGTATTCAAGGCTTCATATCGCGCCATCTTGTCTTTCTTTGCTCGGCCCCTTGATTTTGTCCATTGTCTTAGTGTCCGTTCCGTCATCCTTAGTCTCCATTTATTGTCTTTCAGGTGCGTAATGTAGCAAGTCCATATATATATATATATATATATATATATA
>NC_068983.1:5961879-5963779 GCF_001194135.2 Octopus bimaculoides | reverse complement strand
TATATATATATATATACACGCACATATGTGTATGCGTGTATATAAATGCATGTATGCATACTTACAGACATACACACATGCGTGTGTATATTTGTCCATACCTTCTTCAACACGCAAAATCGTATACACGCACACACACACCCTCACACAGACACACACACATAAGCATGCACATGCGAATGTTTGCATACGTGTGTATATGCATATATGCATGAATGGAAAGATGCGCCTGTGTGTGTACGCGCTCGTGTTTTTGCGAATGGGTGTGTATACGTGTGTGCATATGTGCAATTGTACATGTCTCTGTACGTGTTTATGTATAACACACTTTCCTTCGGAATCTCAAGTCAGAACCCCTAAATACATATATTTCTCATCTTGAATATCCTTTACAGAGAAATCGCTGTAGTTAATAACAAAGTCTGCCCATGTTCTGCAGTTATTTCTTTGTATGGCGATGGTCTGAAGCCTCTTCTACAATAATAGTCTTTGTCTTCCTCGTTTGCTTGGTATTGGACGTTCGTTGCTTCTACCGCCACGACATCTGCTGACACTGTTGCTGCTGCTTCTGCTGGCAGTGCTGCTGCTGCTGTTGTAGTTCTCGTATTGTTGTTGCTGTTATTATTCTCAGACAGATCTGAGCATGGCCAGACCTATGTTCAATAGTTTTCCGTCCGTGACCTCCATATCTTATTGGTCGTCTTTATCTGCTCCTTCCATCATTTATTCAACGTGATTTATGGTAAATTTAACAGCGTTTTTTATCAGATCCAGTGGCCACACATGTGTTCCCTTCGTTTTCGAATGAAGAAAATTATATTGCAGTTTTCTGATTCATCCTTTTATAATCAGCGTTAAAAATTTTACCGACGTGAATTTTATAAGTTGTCCATCTTAGTGCTCAAATATGAAAACATTAAGTAGGTGTGATTAACGCTATCGACAAAGCGCAATGACGCAGAAATGCACTTCTCATTCTCACTAGCCACTCTGGTACCATTTCATCCCCTCCCACTGCATATTATAGCAGAAATAGTTGTAAGCTAATGAAATTCAAAAGATAACTTTTGTTTTCCGGTGTCATATTTTATATCTATCTATCTATCTATCTATCTATCTATCTATCTATCTATCTATCATCAACCAATCGATCGATCTATTTATCTATCTGATAGACGGAAACTAAAAGAAGCCTGTCGTTGATGATGATGTATATATCTACGTGTGTGTGTCTTTGTGTCTGTGTTTGTCCCCTGATCACTGCTTGACAACAGACGTTGGTCTGCACACATACGCAAATGGAGACTGAAACAGATGACCCTTTATACACACACACTTTACTTCACACAAGGACACATATGGAGACACATGTCCACAGATATGGAGATGCACATCCATACATACAAACATGGTACATAGTCGCAAAACACACACTCAGACATACACACACAAGGAGACAGAGGTGCATGCATATACAAACACACACACACACACACATACATTAAAAAATACACAAACACGGACATGCAAGCACATGAATATGCAGAATACATTCATACAGATAAACACACATACATACATACATATATACATATGCATACACACACATACATATACATACACACACATGCATACATACATACATACATACATGCATGCATCCATGCATGCACGTATAGGCACACACACTGACCCACACACATGCACACAAACAAACAAAAAGGAACGCAGTGTAAATAACGGACAGAGTCAAAACTATTGAAAAGGTTGCAAGACGCAACGAAAGTTTTAGGAAAATAAAAATAAGAAATAAGTGGAAATTTTACCGGTGAGTGTGTTAAGTTATAAGGCACTAAAAGAGAATGACTCGCCCCAGACACAACAGAATATGCTTCAACAC
>NC_068983.1:5958314-5960992 GCF_001194135.2 Octopus bimaculoides | reverse complement strand
TATATCAATAGGTAGATAGATAGATAAAAAATGGATCGCGAAAGAGAGTTCTTAATTGTCATCCTACCATACATATTATCATACAGAGAAAGAAGTATAGAGAAGGAAGAACAATTTGAACCACAATCTCATGTAACAAACAGAGCGTCCAGAGAGAAGTGCGCCATTTACAGTTTGATAATAACCAACATCATAAAAGTAACAAGGAATTGAAAGCCACTTGTTTAACAATACAGAGTGTTGTGAAAATACATATTGATTTAATATCTACAAGTCTTTGTTACAAGGAACTGAAAATAAATAGAGCAATGGTCTTGGTCTAAGCGTTTGTCTTCCAGAACATTCTTCTTTAAATATAATCGGAAACGGCATTAAATAGAGGAAAGTGACTTAAAGACTTAAAAACATGATAAATTAGAAAGTTTACTTCTGAGGAAATGTATCGTTCTTTATAACGTTATGTTGAGACTATAATCAATAGCCAACACAAGTAATGTATGTATGTGTGTGTTACTGCTTGATGGTGGCTTCTCAGTTTGACTTCGGTTGGCTGACCTGACATTGCACACGAGTTGAAATATCTTTTCCACTGAAGGCACAAGGCTTGAAATTTGGTGGGAGGAGGGGACAAGTCGATTCCATCGACCCCAGTGTTTCACTGGTACTTAATTCATCGACCCCCGAAAGGATGAAAGGCAAAGTCGACTTCGGCGGAATTTGAACTCAAAACTGAGTGACGGGTGAAATACCGCTAAGCATTTTGTCTAGTGTACCCAATTTCAAATATAGAAGCTTAATATACATATATACTGTATATATATATATATATATATATATATATATATATATATATATATACATACAGACAGACACAAACAGACACAAACAGACATAGATAGATAGATAGATAGATAGATAGATAGATAGATAGATAGATAGATAGATAGATAGATAGATAGATAGATAGATAGACCTACATATACGTATACATATATATGCTTACACGCATACAGAAACAGCTCCAGTTCAAGTATTTATTTCATTTGTATTTTGGATTCTGATTGAGAAATGCTGATCATTGTCAAGTACAAAAATTTTATTGAAAACAATATATTTTATCCGCCCCTCTTACTTTTGAAGTATCCATTGTTCCATTTACACATCCGCTTTTACATACACACATATAACACCGCTACCTTGTTACTGGATGCTTTTCCAGAAGTTCGCTCTCTTCCCAAGTGAAAACTCATGGATCAGTGTTTGGAGCGTTAGGATCACAATCATGAGTTCCAGGCTGCGTGTTGTGTCCTTGAGCAAGACACTTTATTTCATGTTGCTCCAGTTCATTCAGCTGTAGAAATGAGTTGCGGCGCAATTGATGCCAAGCTGTATCGGCCCCTTTGCCTTTCCTTAGGATGACATCGGTGGCGTGAAGAGGGAGGGGGGGCTGGTATGATTGATCAAATGCTGGTCTTCCATAAACAGCTTCGCCCAGATTTGTGCCGCGACGGGAAGTTTCTTGGTGCAATCCCATGGTCATTCATGACCGAAGAAGGTCTTTACTCTTTTCTTCCCAAACATTCATCTCTCCCCCTATTCCCCCTCTATAGAAGGTGCTTTCCAGAAGTTTTCAGACTTTTCCAGGAATGATATTCTTTAATTTCAAAGAAGCACAAAACTCTAGTCTCCTTCAGAGAATGCTCCTTACTTCGATGGACATCTTGTAGCGCTCCAGCCACTAAATGAAGGCCCCGTGGAAGTCCTCGGAAATGAAGGTGTCAAGGAACCTTGTCACAGCCTCCTTATCTTCAGAATATCTTCCAAAGGGTTGCACGTGAAGTCTCCATCCGCTAAGGGAACAACCAAGCGTTACGGGGAATGATATCTGAACTGTAGAAAGATGAGTTTTAATGCCCATCCCTGTGAAATAGTTGCTTACAAGGATAATCGTCACTGAGCACCCTGGGAATAAACTTTGTACAAATTATACAGTTTAAATATTCATGAATAATTTTTTGTTCGGTTGCCAACAGCTGCAAATTTTTATGCTCATTGTCCTTATAGACACATAACAGACTTCATCTAGAAAATTGCGAATTTTCTCAACCAATTCTGATGTTCTGAAATCTCTCTCCCTCTCACACCCTTCATCGTCTCTCACCTCCTCTCTACCGTTCTTGAACCTCTTGTACCAGTGAAAAAGTTAATTTCTAAGCAGTTTAGTGTATTTCTGTAAGAGTTTTTCTGTAAGGTTTTTGCTCAGTTTAACGCAAAACTTTATTGCATAGCAAATTTCCAAATGTCCCCCGAGTGCATTCCACGAACTCGTCAAATGTGACAAGCTGATTTTAGTATGATTTTAGAAGTGCTGTTATAACCGCCTCCTTCATTCGGGAAGAACCAAGGATGGCAGGTCAGCTTATTAGATGTATATTAATGATATACTAAAATTAAATTTATCTAGGATGTTTATAACTGCCTTTGCTAAAAAAAAAAAGTCTCGAAACTTCTGAAATGCTCCATGTATTTTCTTGTAGATATTAAGCAATACAAATAGATATTCACACTTGGTTTCAGCTGTTTCATTAGTCTCAACCGTTTTGGATGGCCTCCAGATTTTTATTGCCACTCGGACCCACCATTTTCTTCCTCACTTCCTCCTCCTCTTCTTCCACCTC
>NC_068983.1:5955077-5958138 GCF_001194135.2 Octopus bimaculoides | reverse complement strand
ACAGACACGTGTACCCTTTACGTAGTTCTCGGGGAGATTCAACGTGACACAGTGTGACAAGGCTGACCCTTTGAATTACAGGCACAACAGAAACAGGAAGTAAGAGTGAGAGAAAGTTGTGGTGAAAGAGTACAGCAGGGTTCGCCACCATCCCCTGTCGGAGCCTCGTGGAGCTTTAGGTGTTTTCGCTCAATAAACACTCACAACGCCCGGTCTGAGAATCGAAACTGCGATCCTATGACCGCGAGTCCGCTGCCCTAACCACCGGGCCATTGCGCCTCCACTTAGTCTTTTAATACACTTGTAAACGATCGAATGCTTATAATACAAAATTTCTCTTGCAATAATGAGCGGTAAAATGTTAATTACATTTAACAATATTTAATCAAACGAAAAACCAGGAACAACTTCTTTCTAAGCATGTAACGCTGTTTTTAATCTTATGAACCAATCTTCACAGGGAAGAATCTTTATCTTTGAAATCCCACCATAAGTTCTTTAATCAATGAATATTTCTCTGCAACTCTTTTCACAGCTATTTATGCTTAAACGCAGCAAACTATTGATTGAATACGTTTACACTCGACAATGCAGGTATAGAAACAAAGATCAGATTATGCGAAGGACAGTTATGTAAATTTAGTGACGCTAGTAAGTTGTGGAAATGCATCAGCAACGTTATGAGTAAGAGAGTTTTATCTTGAGAATTGCTTAATTATCATGGAGCCTTCAGATTTGTCAAATACCAACGTTTTACGCTTCGTTGATGTGAGACAAATATGCAAGTCCACCAATTTGTCTCGTTAAGATTCGTGCTAACCATCGTTGCTGCGTATTGGGAATGTTCAGATCGCTCGATCGCACATAGCTGTGACGTCATCCACGCAATTGTACGCCATCTTCCTGCACGTCAGATCAATGGAAATGTTCTAAGCTTAGTATGCCGAAGCTCCGGAGGGATGAAAGGTAAAAGACAACTTCGGCGGGTTTTGAACTCGGAATTTAAACATCCAGAAAAATTGTCACTAAGCATTTTGTTTGACGCGCCGAGGATTTTGCCAGCTCGCCGCCTTCAACAGGATAATAATAATGTTGGTTTCAAATTTCAGCACAAGGCCTGCAATTTTAGTGGTAGTGGTAGTGGGTGTGAATAAGTTGATTACATGGAGGTCAGAGCTCAACTGATGCCTATTTATTTTAACGAACTCGAAATGATAGCGGGCAAAGTAGACCTCGGTCGAATTTGAACTCAGAGCACAAAGAACAGGGGAAAATGCCACTAAGTATTTTGTCTAGCACAATAATGATATTAGCTTCAAACTTAGGCACAAAGCCAGCAATATCTGAGGGGAGGGGAAGTCGATTACATCGTCCCAAGTTTTTAGCCAATACTTTATATTATCTGAGGCGGCGAGCTGGCAGAAACGTTAGCACAGCGGGCGAAATGCTTAGCGGTATTTCGTCTGCCGCTACGTTCTGAGTTCAAATTCCGCCCAGGTCGACTTTGCCTTTCATCTTTTCGGGGTTGATTAAATAAGTACCAGTTACGCACCAGGGTCGATATAATCGACTTAATCGCTTTGTCTGTCCTTGTTTGTACCATCTATGTGTAGCCCCTTGTGGGCAGTAAAGAAATAAGAAACGTTAGCACGCCGGGCGAAATACTTAGTGGTATTTCGTCTGCCACAACGTTTTGAGTTCAATTTGCCTTTCATCCTTTCGGGCTCGATAAATTAAGTACCAGTTACGTACAGGGGTTGATCTAATCGACTGACCCGCTCCTCCAAAATTTAGGACCTTGTGCCTAGAATAGAAAGAATTATAGTTAGCTAAAGTTATTATTATTAAATATAAGAGCGATACATTGACAAGATATGTTAAGTGTTTTGCGGTATTAACGAATGCAAATCTTGCCAAATCTCGCCTAACTGCGTCGTTCATCCATAGAATAGATAACATTTTAGTGCTGGGATCGATTAAGTCGATAGATTTTTCGCTCAGTTATTGAATGTAGTGTGGAGGCGTGTGGCTTAGTGGTTAGGGTGTCAGCACCATGATCGTAAGATTGTGGTTTCGATTCCTGGACCGAGCGACGCGTTGTGTTCTTGAGCAAAACACTTCAATTCACGTTGCTCCACTCCACTCAGCTGGCAAAAATGAGTCACGCTGCGATGGACTGGAGTCCCGTCCAGCTGGGGAACACATACGCCATTGAAACCGGGAAACCGGGCCCATGAGCCTGGCTAGGCTTTAAAAGGGCGCATTTATTTTATTTATGTTTTTGAATGTAGTGCCACACATTTTGATTACAGACCTGGTCTTTGCATGATGTTCTACACAACTTGCTGAATAGAGTTGAACACAACGTATTGGTTTCAAATTTTGGCACAACACCAGCAATTTTGGACGAGGGGATCAGTTGATTACACTGACCGCAGTCCTCAACTGGTAATTATTTTATCAACGTCGAAAGGATGTTTAGTTAGCAGGTTTAATTAGCAAAGTCAATCTCGGTGGCATTTGAACTGAGAACGTAAAGTCGAAAGAAATGCCGCTAAGCAGTTTGTTCGGCACGATAACAATTCTACCAGCCCCGCCGCCTTAGTATTGGACTACGTATGAAGACAGTGAACTGTGTTGTCAGACATTGGCACAAAATACCTTGCGGTATTCATCCCGGGTCTCTACATTCTGAGTTCAAATTCTGCTGGGGTCAGTTTTGCTTTTCATTTTTTCCGGGGTGGATAGAATATGATTAGTCGGGAGGGGATAACAGAACTGTTATATTCTGGTAGATATGGTTTATGCAATTCGTTCTTGCTCTTTACATTCGCACTTCTTGAGTTGTAGACCATAATCCTTTGCTATATTTCAAGCCATCACCCGGAATCTTTGTTGTTTTTAGCGGCGTACACATTGCTGCAAGCATTCACGGCCACGTCTCCAGTCTGGGGTTAACCTCCTCACTTCTTTATATCAATCTCAGGGGGGAAGGGGCCCTCAGAAAGAAATAAAATGTCATGGTCACTTCCCTTTTCTTTCCAACAAAACGATAAAAGGA
>NC_068983.1:5950814-5955067 GCF_001194135.2 Octopus bimaculoides | reverse complement strand
TATATATATACATATATATACATGCAAATATGTATACACAAACGCACATACACATATATATAAATGTGTGTGTATGTAGGTGTAGGTGTATATGTAGGTATATAGATATATATGTGTGTGTGTGTGTGTGTGTGTGTGTGTGTGTGTGTGTGTGTGTGTGTGTGCGTATGTGTGTGTTATTTATATATGTATATATGTGTATGTATTTATCCATGTATGTACGTATGTATGCACGTGTATGTGTGTCTGTCTGTATTTGTGTGTGTGTGTGTGTGTGAAGAAATTTAATAAACGTTTTTATTTTTCCTGTAATGACCATTGATATAAAAATTCGAATTTTGTAGCTTCACTAGTTTCTGATATACAAGAGTGGATACTCAACCAAGCAATTAATCAAGCAAACACATGCGAAAATGGGACAAAAACAAACAATGGAACGTAATTGTTTAGTGGTTGGATATTTTGGAAAGATGGGGGAAAACGAGGACGATACAGGAAAAGAAACAAGAAAATGAATACGTAAAATATCACTATTTGCAGACGATATCGGTAGATGGCAGACGATATCAGTAGAACGTCAGACGTATATTACTTGCGGTTTTTAGTTACATCCTGTTATGTTCTCA
Organism: Octopus bimaculoides; assembly: GCF_001194135.2. NCBI lineage: Eukaryota > Metazoa > Mollusca > Cephalopoda > Octopoda > Octopodidae > Octopus > Octopus bimaculoides. The sequence continues at coordinate 5,954,441 of NC_068983.1, read as the reverse complement.
GTTCAAAGTTCACCGGAATAATCTTGTAAACTTTCCGGGGTCTGTCAGAGAATTGCCAGTAAAATTTCGGGGTCGAATCAACGAAGTATTTCAATCTCAGATTCAAACGATTAGATCTATCCATCTATCTATCTATCTATCTATCTTTCTGTCTGTCTGTCTATCTATCTATCTATCTATCTATCTATCTCTCTCAATATATCCCTTTCTTTCTCTATTTGTCGGTCTGTCTATCTCTCTATCATCTATCTATCTACCTATCTCTTTCTTTCTCTGTTTGTCTGTCTGTCAATCTATCTATCTATCTATCTATCTATCTATCTATCTATCTATCTATCTATCTACACATACATACATACATACATACATATCTTTGTATGTTTGTATTCTTTTCCATTTATAATTTTGATTGGCCATTTCGCTGATAAAGCATCTTGCTTTGCTCGTTATCCTTTAAAACTAAGGAATGTCTTATAGATTTTTCTTTTCCCCCGATATCGTGCTTATTTTATAGTGAATAAGTCAAGTAGTTGCTTCTCTTCTCAAGAACCTAAGTTCAGGAATACTGTGCTTTGAGTGAGTTGGTACGTACCCTAACTATTATCCTATATAGTAATAACAGGTACGACGTTGGAAGTGCGTCTTAGATACTGGATTTATAAATTCCTCATAAACGGTCTATAGATACTCTTTTCATTTTTTTAACGACATGGCTATCCAGATGGAAGGTGATTCCTACAACAGAGGATACTTATTTTTGGGGTCCCACACAATATCTGAACGGTTGTGTTTTAATGTTTTAGTTTTTGTTTTTAAGTTCCACCAATATTTTCGTCACCCGTGGTCGCAATATACTTAGTTTTGTATGTTTTGTTTTTACCTTAACCCTGCTCTAGACATTTCTTGGAACCAAATCATGCTTCATGCCCCACCTCCCACACACATATACACGCTCTCACATACACATCACGCGCACCTTCGTTTTTGGGATCACACTACTTTATTATCTCCCCTTCTTCCTAGCTCTTCTGTGTGACCCTTCTGTCCGGCATTCGCCGTGATAGATCGCTAGCTACTAAAACTTTTCCTATTTTCTCTCCCTGTTTATTTCTGTGTTCCTTTCTGTCGAAGAGCGTAGGCTCGAAACGTAAATGACTTTCTCACTTCCCGAGCGTTAAACTAACGCATCTATTTGTTGTTTAGACACCCATCTTCGTCTTTCGTTTTTTTGTAAATTCTCACTATATATATATGTGTGTGCGTGCGTGTGTGTGTGTGTGTGTGTGTGTGTATATAAATCCCCCCCCCCAAAAAAAAAGACACAAAAAACAACAACGCGAGGACGTGGTACATGTAACGAATTAGCAGACGCTCAGGGAAGGAAAGAAAGATGGATTGACGTTTCGAGCAACGCTCTTCTTCAGAAACAGAGGAGAGTCCAACAGAAAGGAAGATGGAAGAAGAAAATCGTCAACGATTCTCATGTGGTTACATGTGTAAAATGATAGAAAGACAGATAGGTAACTAGGTAGATAGACGAACATACACAGAGATAGATAGACAGGTAGATAAAAGGATAGAGAGAGAGGGAGAGAGAGAAAGAGATGTACACGTGAAACATAGTTATAGACTAGTATATCTCCCCAACTCTTATACAATAGCATTATGTATATATGTGTGTGAGTTCAGAGAAAGAGGAGGGACTGAGCGAGTAAGATTACCTTAGTTAAGGTAATCCTGGTCAAACCTAATCCTTTTGTTAGACCAATAATCATAAATTTTCCAATCGTTTCTATCCTTCATTTTTTTTTTTAAAGGTGAGGAAAATATGATTTGATAAATATTTATCTTCCTATCTCTATAGAAACGGCCATCTGAGGACTCATTTGTATTCGATCCTGCGTGGGTTATTTGGTTATTTTTCTTCGCTTTATATGAATTAGAAAACACGATCATTCTTTCTATTTATCGTCTCAGTTGTGTCACAAAGGCAACGACCACGACTCGCTAGAAATAGCAGCCAAATCTATATGAAATCACATTCAACCGTCTTAGAAAATTACTCATTGCAGAATGTGGTCATGGGTTATTTTCATGTAAGAAATGCGTAGGATGATCATGGATGGAATGCCTTTAATTATTAGTTAATCCATAAGACTTAACTTGAGGCTAAACAACAACAACAACAACAACAACATTCCGTAATTCATCAATATGCAAGAAATAGTAGCCAAATCCTTCTCAAATCGCAGTCTTCTGCATTTCAGTAAACAAAACCTTAGCTAATAGAATTAAAGATACAGTATTGCTGAAAACAAAGAAGCATGACGGGATGGTCATGAGTGTGGTGCTTTGTCAGATATTGCCTAGGGCTAAATAACAACGTCATCATCGACACTACACCCAGCACCTTGTCATCACAACCAGCGACACCACTACCGCACCAACTATCAATATTTCGACCACAGCGACACATTAATATCACACCTACCGTTATAATGATGACAGCCACCATCACCGTGAACACGAACTTACAAGTCACCTCTACCCCACTCTTCCCATTTCTTCCTATTTCTTCCTTCTCCTTCCCCCTGTTTATTTCTTCCTTCTCTTTTCCCTTTCCTTTCTCTCCATCTCTCTTTTTCTCTGTCAGTTCTTCTCGTTCTTTATCCCATCTCTCTTTAACTTAAAAGCCAATCAAATATCCGTATTTTATTTCCACACTCCATTGTTCAGGCCATTATACTGTACAATTTGCCAAGACTTCTTTCATATTTCTTTCTAACACGTCTTCATTTACGGCACACACAAAAAAAAAATAACCAACCAACCAAACAAACAAACAAGCAAAACACCAAGCAAACAAATAAATAAACAATAAAATTACTATAAAAATAAATAACAATCAGAAGATAAAATATAAAGCCAAAAAAAAAAAGATGTTAGGAGAAACAAAATCGCAAGAACGAAAAGCAAAGGTGAAAATGTAATCTTCGTTATTTTTTCTTTTTTTCTCGAAATTTCTCTTCCTCGCCATCGTTTTATTAATGTCCATTCCATTCCATTCCTTTCACACATTTGAAACCATAGACTCATTCTACTTCTTTTCTTCTTCCCTTTCTTTCTTCCTTCCTCTAACTTTTGTTGTTGTTTTTAATATTCATCCCATTTTCTCTTTTGCTTTCACACTCTCCCCCTACACCTTCCCTCTACCGCGTGTTCTGTTTTTTTCTCCTTGAGTTGTTCACGTTGTCCACGTTGTGTATGTACACATATACATCCATATATACATACACATACGTACACATACAAACATTCGCTCATTTATTATATATTCTGTATGTTTTGTTCCTCCTCTCTTTCTTTCTTTCTCTCACACACTCTCTCTCTCTCTCTCTCTCTCTCTCTCTCTCTCTCTCTCTATCTATCTATCTATCTTTATATCTATCGATTTATCTATCTATCTGCTTACCTGTCTGTCTGCCTACCTGCCTATCTATCTACCTATTTATTTGTCTGTCTGTCGGTCTATTTATTTGCTTGCTTATCTACATACCTACCTACCTACCTACCTCCCTGCATACATGCATACAGACACACACACACACACACACACACACACACACA
>NC_068983.1:5949433-5950284 GCF_001194135.2 Octopus bimaculoides | reverse complement strand
TAAAACAGTCTCCAGTTCTTGTAGTGATGATGATGGAGGATATCGACTCCTTACTTTTTTTTCTAAAATGCACCATAAATGCTCAATAATATTGAGATCTGGGGACTGTGGTGGCCAAATAAGATGTTCAACTTCACTAGAATGTTCCTCGTGCAATTCAGTAACAACTTTAGCTGTGTGAATTGGTGCATTATCATCCTGAAAGATTGCGTTTCCCTCCGGAAACAGTTCTGCAACCATAGGATGTATTTGATCAGATAAAATGCTTGAATAGTCTTGACTATTAATTCTGCCATGAAGGGAAACCATTGGGCCGGCAGATTTCCAAGATATAACCCCCACCCCCAGATCACCACAGATCCTCCTCCATGTTTAACAGTTTGAAGAAGGCAGTCTGAGTCAAATGCTTCTTTTGGTTGTCTCCACCCGTATACTCGGTCAGTGGTCGGAAATAATGTAAGGGATGACTCCTCCGAGAAAATAACATTCATCCACTGCTCTAGGGATCAATTCTGTAGGTTTTTACTCCACTCTAAATGCTTTGCAACATTTGTTTTTGAAAGTAGTAGTTTTATGATTACATCCTTCCCATGAAATCCGGCTTTGTGCAACTCCCGAAGAACAGTTTTTGTGGAAATTTGGTTCTCATGGGCTTCATTAAGCTCTGCAGTAATTTTGGGAGCTGTACTTTTGTGATCCTTTCTAACAATTCGCGTAAGAGTCCCTATCTGAAAGTTTTGGTCTTCTTCCGGAGTTTTGTTTCGACGAGGAGGTTTTTCCCTCTTTCTCAAAGGGTGTCATTACTTTCGAGACAATATTTCTTGATGCGCCAAACATTTCGGCTGTTTTCG
>NC_068983.1:5948893-5949129 GCF_001194135.2 Octopus bimaculoides | reverse complement strand
AGTACGATAGATCTGTCATTTTAATGAATTTTAATTACCTTTTCCTAATGATATCTGAAAAGAAACACCAATTTTAGCAAAACATATTAAGCAAAACTAATAGATCGAAAAACATAAAAACAAACAAGCTTTTGACGGTTTTATAGATATTTCAAAATGATGATGGTATGATGCTAGGTGTTTCCATTATTTTGTCCAACCCCTGTATATATATATATATATATATATATATATAT
>NC_068983.1:5948160-5948788 GCF_001194135.2 Octopus bimaculoides | reverse complement strand
GTGTGTGTGTGTGTGTGTGTGTCTGTGTGTGTGTGTATGTATGTACCTGCCAATCTTCAGTAACTAAAAGCTTGCCCAGTTGCTCCAGAACTCATACGCCAAGGTGTTCATGTTGATGTTGGTGTTGTCGTTTGGTGGTTCCGTTCTTAATATCAGATTTTCTGTTAAGGCGGTGAGCTGGCAGAATCGTTTTGCACGTCTTTACGTTCTGGTTTCAATTTCAACTGAGGTCAACTTTGCCTTTCTCCCTTCGAGGGTCGATAAAATAAGTACCAGATGAATACTGAGGTCGATCAAATCGATTAGCCACTTCCCTTAGAATTGCTGGCCTTGTGGTAAAATTTGAAACCAGAGTTGTTATTGTTGTTGTTTTTTTAGCTCCAGGTTTGCTCTGATCGAACAAATTTATCACCAGTTATTGCAGCCACGAGCGTCTTTTCTAAGGCGCTAGGATGTGATTGAAGTGAGATTTGGTCACTATTTCTAGCATGTCGAGGAACCTCGTAGAGACTCAAGTATTGTTAGGGATTGTTAGTATTATCTCACTTCTCTACGAATGCGGTGTCTGATAATGGTCGTTGATGCTGGTATGGTGGTAGTGGTGGTGGTGGTGGTGGTGGTGGTTTTG
>NC_068983.1:5943294-5944397 GCF_001194135.2 Octopus bimaculoides | reverse complement strand
CATCGTCATCATCATTATCGTCATCATCATCGTCATCATCATTATCACCATCGTTGTCGATGTTGCCATCCACGGTGCCGTCATCATCATCATCATTATCGTCATCATCATCACCATCATCATCATCACCATCATCACCATCATCATCACTATCATCATCATCATCATCATCATCATCATCATCACCATCGTCATCATCATCATCATCATCAACATCATCATCGTCGTCGTTGTCGTCGTCGTTGTTATTATTATTATTATTATTATCATTATTATAATTGTTGGTGTTGTTAATGTTATCATTATTATTATTGTTGTTGTTGTTGTTATTATTATTATTGTTAATATCATTATTATTGTTATTACTGTCGCTATTGTTATTGGCTATTATTGTTATTGTTGTTGTTAGTTTTTAATGTTATAGTTTGACCGAGAAGGAGAAAGCGAAATAAAGAGATGATAAAGATAGATAGATAGATAGATAGATAGAGACAGAATAGAAGAATAGAAGTAAAAGAGGACAGAGATAGAGAAAGAGAAAGCGAAAGAAAGCTATTGCTCTCCCATGGCATTTCATGTGGCAATTCCTAACTTACCTCCCCTTACACATCCCCTCCACACACACACACTCAGTTTTATAGTCTTCATACTGTCAACCATCAACATAATCCCCACATTAACGACAACAAAAACAACAGCATTAACAAGAACATTAATAAATGTGTATCCAACATGGCTGCCGCAATCTTCATCCGTTACTTGCAGTCATAAAACCTCTACGAACCGAGTGCCACCGTTAAGATTCGGTTCCACCGCCGTGACAAACCCAGCGATACTATCAGCACAACAACAGCAACAACACTATATGAGGTGGTGGGGAAAAGTTCCTGGGTTTAAAGGCATCTCGAAAGGCCTGGTTGGAGGCCCAACCGTCCGAGTTCTTTTACAAGGCTTAGAAAAACTGAAGGGCTGCTGCAATAAGTGTATGAATCTGAGAAGGGAATGTCTTTAATAAAATCATAATTAAGTGATCTTCCTGTGTTTTTTATTACCCAAAGAAGGGAACTTTTCAGCACCCCACCCTCCGTATGCATGTATATATA
>NC_068983.1:5941691-5942779 GCF_001194135.2 Octopus bimaculoides | reverse complement strand
TGTGTGTGTGTGTGTGTGTGTGTGTGTGTGTGTGTGTGTGTGTGTGTATGTGTGTGTGTGTGTGCGTGTTTGTATGTATGCATGTGTGTATATATATTGAGGATGTACTGAAAAGTTCTTGGTTTAAGGATATCGCGAAACGCTTGGTTGGAGATTCACACACTTATTGCAGCGGTCCTTCAGTTTTTCTAAGAGAAGGGAATATGTTGAATGAAATCATAATTAACTGAACCTTTTGTGCTTTCTTTTACCCAAAGCACCCTCCGTACACATTGTTAACATTAAACAACACCACTACCAACACCATTAATATAACTCTCGTCCACAAGAACCCAACTTTTCATTTGAGCTTGTTATGTGGTCTGAAAATCTACTAGAAACAGGGGCAGATTGACCCTCTAATCTTTAATCACTCACGTATTGCAGCGGTCCTTTAGCTTTTCTCTAAGCCCTGTAAATGAACTCGGTAAATTAGGCCTCCAGCCAGGCCTTTTGCGACACTCTTAAACCCAGGAACTTTTCAGCGCTCCCTCGTACATATATATATATATATATATATATATGTACAATTGCATCGTGGAAGGTGTTTATAAGCCATTTAAAAAACACACAAAAACCGTTAGATTCTTCACTTCAACATTTACATTTAATTTGCCAAAATATTTTCGTCCCTTTGAGACCGCGACCTGTTCACTGACAAAATGCAGCACGGAATTTTGTCAGTGAACAGGTCGCGGTTTCAAAGCGACGAAAATATTTTGGCAAATTAAATGTAAATGTTGAAGTAAATTTAATGGCTTTTGTGTTTTTTAATGGCTTATAAACACCTTCCACGCTGCAATTGTTTTTGTTTCAGCACAGGATCTCAGATGAGGTCACTTGCTATGCAAGTACATCTCCGTAGTATATTACATCATCATCATCATCATCATCATTGTTATCATCATCATCATCATTGTTATCATCATCATCACCATTGTTATCATCATCATCATCATTGTTATCATCATCATCATCATTGTTATCATCATCGTCATCAACACTGTCGTTGTCATCATCATTATCATCATCATCATCATCATCATTAT
>NC_068983.1:5940533-5941681 GCF_001194135.2 Octopus bimaculoides | reverse complement strand
ACAACCTATTTTCACCGATCAACATCAATATCACCCCCACCCCAGTTCCATAACCAATATCAGATGTACCACTCCCTACTACTACTACAAGAACTACAACAGCGACTATCACCACCACCACCACCACCACTACTACTACTACTACTACTACTACTACTACTACTACCAACGAGAGTTATTATCACTGCAAACTATGTGCACCACTACTTCCGCCGACACTAACTGCAACACTAACAACACAAACAATATTGCCATTACCAATACTATGTTCACCACCACCACCACAGTCATTGCCACCACCACTATCACCACCACCAACAACAACAACAGCATTACCACTGCCACCACGACAACAACAACAGTATCACCACCGTCATGACCACCACTACCACCAACACACTCACTACCACTACCAACACCACCAACACCAACACTATCGCCAACAACACCGCTACCACCACTACCAACAACACCACAGCCAGCGCCACCTCCATCACCACCAACAGTCACCAATAAAACCTCAACCGTCAAACAATACTACCTCAACCATCACGCCACTACCGCAACCACTGACAACACCACCACCACCACCACCACCGATAACAACAACAACAATATACGCCGCCACGGACGCCATCTTAATCTCCAATTTCTTACAAGCCCCATTTCACATTTAGGTGTTTATCGCTAAACGACTTGTGTGTATCATCTTTTAGCCAGCACCCCACCCTAATAAACGAGCCGTCGTCGTCGTCGTCGTCGGGCTGCTATTTCGTTAGGTTTTTAAAGCCTCCATTCTCATCATTTGCTAACCTCTCAACTGTGACAACACCGAACACTGCCAGTTTGACCCGATTAGTAAACCAATGATCACGTACACACATAGCGCCATCTATTTATCTCTGCTCCTTTGTCTGTCAAGCCATTTCTATGGTTCTCTTCGCCGATCGCATCCGCATCTTTATCACTCGATATTTCAATGAAACTAAGCATTTTGCATCTATGTATCTGTGTCTATCTATCTATCTATCTATCTATCTATCTATCTATCTATCTATCTATCTATCTATCTATCTATCTATTTGGCTAGCTAGCAGGCTATTTATTATACACGCATACATAGATACGTATATATATATATATATATA
>NC_068983.1:5935424-5937200 GCF_001194135.2 Octopus bimaculoides | reverse complement strand
ACTCCGAGTAACAGTCTTTTGTTATATTTCTGCTGCTTTTAAATAAAGTATATATATGTATGTATGTATGTGTGTAATCATAGTTCTTAAATCTGACGGGAAGAAGTCAGGTTGTACGTTGGTGAAAATGGTTAGCACACTTGTCGTGAAAACAAAGAGATGTGGGTTTGAGGCCCACGCGTATTGGAAAACCTACGGACGTGGTTTAGAACAGATTATATTTTCTGTTTTTTTTTTATCTTTCACTTGTTTCAGTCTGAAAACTGGAGCCATGCTGGAGCATTATCTTCATTCCGCTGCCATTTGTTACCCGGCACTTCTACCGATTCTGCACTCTATGTTTGCGGTAGAAGTACCGATGGCCATTTTACTCGACACGCTAAACACTCTACTCATTCGACGATAGATAGATAGATAGATAGATAGATAGATAGATAGATATATTGATTGATTGATTGATTGATTGATTTTCCGAGAATATGGAGACGTACACAAATCTGTAAAATCAGGCGCGCAGATCAAGAGGGGATGAGTCAGACTATTATTGTGAGTATGTGTGTGTGTGTACTACTTGACCTTGAGCGCAGTCGACCACGACGAAGATGGCTGATCAACAGAACAGCCTTCTTCGTCAAATTAACGTGCATGTGGATGAGTGCTCCACAGACACCTCTTACCGTAATTCTCAGGGCGATTCAACGTGACTCAATATAACAAGTCTATACCTCTGAATCGAATCACAGATACAACTCTTTTCCCAGCGGACTGGACTAAAGCAACGAAAAATAAAGTGACTTGCTCAAGGATAAAACACATCTGTAGGAATCGAACGCACGACCTTACGATCGTAAGCCGACGATCCTAGCCATTGAGTCACGTGCCTTCACATATATTGCTTAGTGAAGTATGAGTGTCGCCTATAAGATTGAAAAGGAACTTTGTGATTAGTGGTGTTGGAGGTAGCGAATTTGGTAAAGTCTAGACATAGCCACAGTTGGGAGTCATTCCACATTTTCCATTCTGACGAAACAGCGTCGATGATTTTCAAAAGTTAGTTGTAAGAACTTGTAAACCGATATAACACTGAGGAGGTAAAATGAAAAATAAAAAAACACCCTTATATACATTCGTCTCGCCAATGACTTAATTTCAAATTATATTTCACATCAAATTTCTCAACAGTTCAGATTCTAAATATGCTAAAGAATGAAACGACCAGAAGAAAAAGAGACATCGAAAACAAAATAGAAAAAAAAAAAAAATATGACATCATTTTAAGATAATTGCAAAAATCATCAAGGCGCCATTTTGTTTACGCCTTTTTTGTTTTTGTCGTAGAAAGAAGAGAACCGTGCCATATTTTTGTATTTGGTTCCATTTCAAATTTGTCTTCATATATGATTTTTTTTTGTGTTCTTTTAAATAAGTTGATTTTGGACTATGAGATGTCTATTTGAGAAATTGTCTTATATTACGATTTTACAGTATTTTATGGTATTTTCATTCAAGTATCTTTCTGTGATTCAGATGCGTTCGCTTGTGTGATTTCTTGATTGTGGTGATCAATTTTAATATTGTAACACAATTTCGGTGAGACTTATAAACATGAGTGTGGAGTGAAGAGGCAATATCTTGTTGTTCATGTTAATGATATTGGTGGTGGGGGTGAGGTGGAGGAAGAGGAGAAGGAGGAGGTAGTGGTGGTGGTGGTGGTGTTGATGGAGAAGGAGAAGGAGGAGGTAGTGGTGGTGGTGGTGGTGGTGGTGGTGGTGGAGA
>NC_068983.1:5934566-5935327 GCF_001194135.2 Octopus bimaculoides | reverse complement strand
GGTTGTGGTGGTGGTGGTGGTGGTGGCGGTGGCGGTGGTTGCTGTGATGATGATGATGATGTGGTGGTGGTGATAACGATGAAAACGTGAGCGGTACGGTGAAAGGAATGGCGTTGGTGGTAGTGATGGTCCCAACATGCATGGTCGGCAATAGGGGTGTGGTGATGGTAGTGGCGGTGGTAGCAGTGATGGTGGCTGTGGTAATGGAGGTGGTGATAATGCTGGCGCTGATGATGATAATGGTGATGAAGATGAGGAGGAGAAAATGGAACGGGAGCAGGAGGACGGGAGTGCTGGTACTGATGGCGTAGCTGATGATGAGGGTGGCTGCGGTTGTGTTGATACTGTGAATTGAGATGGTGTTGATAGATCACGTGTGTGTGTGTGTGTGTGTCGTAAGTAGCTTGCTTACCAACCACATGGTTCCGGGTTCAGTCCCACTGTGTCGCATCTTGGACAAGTGTCTTCTACTATAGCCTCGGTCCGACCAAAGCTTTGTGAGTGGATTTGGTAGACGGAAACTGAAAGAAGCCCGTCGTATATATGTGTATTCGCCATGATAGATCGCTGACCACTACATTTATATTTTTTTCTCCTTGTTTTTCTCTTTATTTCTTTCTGTGTTCCTTTCGAAACGTTAAAAACTTTCTCTATTCCCGAGCGTTAAACTAATACATCCATTTGTTGTTTACACCACCTGTCCTCGTCTGTTGTTGTTTTTTCGTAAATTCTCCCATATATATATATATATATATATATAT
>NC_068983.1:5931824-5934386 GCF_001194135.2 Octopus bimaculoides | reverse complement strand
GTGTGTGTGTGTGTGTGTGTGTATGAGTGTGTGTGTGCTTGTGTGTCTGTATTTGTCCCCCAACATCGCTTGACAACCGATGTTGGTGTGTTTACGTCCCCGCAACTTAGCGGTTTGGCAAAAGAGACCGATAGAATAAGTATTAGGCTTACAAAGAATAAGTCCTGGAGTTGACTGAAACAAGTAAAAGCGTAAAAGATATATGTATATATATATAATATAATATAATATATATATGCATATACACGCACACATGTACATGCCTTCATATACATATGTATATATATATACATGCATATATGGGTACAGGATGTCAGAAAGACATGAGCAATATGAGAAACGAGAACATAAAAGACAAAAACATGGAAAACGAACTTTTTTTTCGGACAACGAAAGAAAGAAACAGAGAAACGAGACAAGCAACACAAAGAACATTCCCTTCGTCAGTTGTCCCTGTTTTATCTACTCCGCGCTTCATATATACACACACCCACATATATATATATATATATATATATGCAGAGTGATGAAGATAGAACGAGTGAGTGAGAGAGAGAGAGAGAGAGAGAGAGAGAGAGAGAGAGAGAGAGAGAGAGAGAGAGAGAGAGAGAGAGAGAGAGAGAGAGAGAGAGCCCAATATGTGAAATAAAGTACTTTAACAATGATTTCTTGCATCTGTCAACTTTTTTTTTCCTTTTTCTACAATTGTCAATGTTTCGCTTCTTGTCACTCCGCATCAATTTCCTCTCTCTGCGTATGTATATATGAGAGTGTATGTTTGCGTGTGTGTGTGTGTGTGTGTGTGAGAGAGAGAGAGTAGAGTGAGGTAGAGAGACAGACAAATAGAAATAGATACACTGTCATCACTCAGCATATTATGTTTTAAGTATATTCGCTCGTAAAGACGCGAGTATTTCTGTCACCATTTTTATCTCTTTTTCTGTTGGTTGTTTCGTTTATTTTAAACTTTGTTGTATTTACCTTATTTACTTCATCAAATGCCGTATTTTGAAACATGTGTCACGTTTTCCTCTTCGATTTTCTTCGTAAACACAGAAGGCGCCATCAACAGTGCATTGGTTATAGTAAGAATAGTGAAATGATATTAATGCTAAAGAACGCGGTGAGCTAGCAGAAACGTTAGCACGCCGGGCGAAATGCTTAGCGGTATTTCGTCTGTCTTTACGTTCTGGGTTCAAATACCGCTGAGGTCGTCTTTACCTTTCATCCTTTCGGGGTCGATAAATTAAGTACCAGTTGCGTACTGGGTCGGTCTAAACGACTGACTCTCTCCCCAAAAGTTTCAGGCCTTGTGCTTAGAGTAGAAAAGTTCAAATCCTGCCGAGGTCGACTTTGCCTTTCATCCTTTCGGGGTCGATAAATTAAGTACCAGTTACGCACTGGGGTCGATGTAATCGACTTAATCTCCTTGTCTGTCCTTGTTTGTCTCCTCTATGTCTTGCCCCTTGTGGGCAATAAAGAAACAAGAAACGTTAGCACGCCGGACGAAATGCTTAGCGGCATTTCGTCTGCCGTTACGTTCTGAATTCAAATTCCACCGAGGTCGGCTTTGCGTTTAACTTTTTCGTGGTCGATTGAATAAGTACCAGTTGAACACTGGGGTCGATGTAATCGACTTATCTCCACCCCAGAAATTGCTGGCCTCGAGCCAAAATTTGAAATCCGTATTATTAGGAAATGTATTAAAGAAATTTGTTAAAATATTTTGCGTGTTGTAGACGTATGGCCAACTTATTGGAGATAAATTTTTGACAGCAAAATCTTATATGGGCCTCCAAGGGTCATGTGAACTCCGATTCGAGCCACTACGCCAACGTGTTCACAATTTTAAGATGGTAGTCGGGAGTTAGAATGTGGCTGCTATTTCTAGCAGATCTAGTGATCATAAAGAAGCTCCATCGTTGATTCGCAACTCTTCCTGAATTCTTTGTTGTTGTTGTTGCTGTTGTGGTTTTGGTTCGTATATTTGTGGTTTTTCAAAATGCTAAGCTGTTATAATCATTATCCGTCTTGTTGTCTCCGTTATTATTATTGTTTGTTTTACTTGTTCAAACTATAAAGGCCGCTGTATAAATTGTTTGTGTTGTTTTTGTTGCTGTTGCTGTCCTACCGTCTCACGTGATTGATTGGTTATCAGCCAATTAAAGAGATACGTTATAAGGACGGCAGCAGCGGCGACGTGCCGAGCTCCTGTTCTCAAGATTTAAGCAATTGGAACCCGTATTGAGTATCATATTGTCACTAATTTTTCTCTCTCTCTCTCTCTCTTCTCTCTCTCTCTCTCCCTCTCTCTCCACCCCATTTTATCTGTCACTCCCTCTTTATCTGTCTATCTGTCGTTCTCTCTTTCATTTTCTCTCTTTCTCTCTCATACACATATACAAACACGCACACCTACACTTATATGCACTTACATGTACGTACAGAGAAATACATACAAACTTACACTAACAAACATATGTGCATATACACATCTATGTTTGTATGTGTGTGCTTGTGTGTGTGTGTGTGTGTGTGTGTGTGTGTGTGTGTGTGTGTGTG
>NC_068983.1:5930675-5931727 GCF_001194135.2 Octopus bimaculoides | reverse complement strand
GTGAGTGAGTGAGTGTAAATACGAGCACATGCATACACAAATATATATAATAGATATATACCTAAACACTACAAACTACATTCACAAACACATAAACACACAGACAGAGACACTCCATATATGTACACACAAAGGCATTTTCCTCTGCTCGTATATTCATCGTCTCCCTCCTCCCACTTTCACTTTTCACTCTTCCTTTTCCTCCTCCTCCTCCTCCTCCTCCTCCTCCTCCCCCTCCTGACTTTGCTCCCACCACATTCACTTCCTCCTCTTTCAGCTTCGCTTTCTTATTTATCATTATATATCTCTTTCTTATATTCTTGTCCCCTTCACAACATCATCATCATTGTCGTCGTCATCTTCCTCAGCATCACGTCATCAATCACCATAATCATCAGCAGCAGCAGCGGCACTTTCATCACCATCCTCCACCATCATCTTCTTCATAATTATCCCCATTTCTATAATCATTGCTATCAATTTTCTTCCGCTCAAATCTTAAAGAAAATAAGAAACATACTGAACAATATATGCCATCAGCATGCTTATATCTTTACGGAGGCACATGGCTCAGTGGTTAGAGCAGCGGACTTGGGATCGCGAGTTCGAATTTCAGAGCGGGCGATGTGTATGTTTATGAGCGAAACGCCCTAAGCTCCACGCGGCTCCGGCAGAAGACAATGGCGAACTTCTTTGCTGACTCTTTCGCCACAACTTTCTCTCTCATGCATCTAGCAGCTCACCTGTGACTGACCGGCGTCCCATCCAAGTAGGGAACCTATACGCCAATGAAACCAGGCCCTTATGAGTCAGGCATGGCTCGAGAAGGAACAAACAACATACTTATATCTTGAAAAACAATCGTTGATGTTCGCTGTTTTAGATTTGATCTTGGAGTGAAACAGCGGTAATTATTTTTTCTGTAGCGGCTGTGTGGTAAGAAGCTTGCTTCCCAACCACATGGCTCTGGGTGTCGAGCCGACTAAAGCTTTGTGAGTGGATTTGGTAGACGAAAAGTGAAATAAATCCGTCGTATATATATATATATATAT
>NC_068983.1:5927917-5928941 GCF_001194135.2 Octopus bimaculoides | reverse complement strand
ACAGATTTTTCCCCTTTGGTCAAACTTTAAGCAACTTTCTCATTCAGAATGGAGAGAGTAGGAGGAGTATAAAGCGTTAGATATTACCTATTATTATTACAGGTATAGCATGCCCAGCTGACAACATTGTATGCGATTAGGAAGAAAGAAAAGTCGAGAGATATGACAGGTTAGCTTGAGAAGTTAAGTAGTTGTGGTCGATGAAAAAAGTAGCAGTATTACCAATAATTGTCGGAGCCCTGGGAACAGTGAGCAAAAATCTCGAGAAGTACGTGGAACAAATACGGGCTGCAATAAAGGTGGAGCACTTGCAGAAAACAGCACTGCTAGGAACCGCTCGAACACTCCGGAAGGTGCTCGAAAAATAAGAGGTGTTACCTTAGTTCACTGGTAGTGAACAGCTGACACTGTAGTACAACTTCAGCGTTAGAAGCTGTGCAAAGGCAATAATAATATCATTATTATTATTATAGAGCGAGAGAGCAGCGCATGCCATCAAAGTGACACTGGGGTACAAATATACGAAGCCCAATATACCCATCATGACTACCCGTCTGATAAGGGTACACCAGGCACATACAATATAACTATATGTGCGCGACATGGTGATCTCATATCAAGACAAACAGCGCATGACCTTGTAGGTGGGACCCAGTTAGAATTTCCTTCAGGTCAAGTAGCCTATCTCATTCAAATGGTCCCTGAATAAGGGTTGTTTAAGGATGTTGAGCAAAACACCCATGTTTCCAAAGGTGAATTATGCAAACCCCAAAGAATACCTCTCAGCACATGGCTATGATGCTCCCCCACTACTTCTGCTCATGATCATAGATGCACATATCGTCAGCCACCAAGGGACATGCTCAACTGGTTTAAGGTCAAACAACTGACAAGCAAATCTGTGGTAGTAAGCAGAATATTTGCTGTAGCCCATCTTTTTATACCAAGACAAAACAATGTACGTGATAACACTTCCAATCAATTAAGATCAGAAGCCATGAGAGCCACTGCCTGGTACTGCATC
>NC_068983.1:5925952-5926854 GCF_001194135.2 Octopus bimaculoides | reverse complement strand
GGTTGTGGTGGTTTTCGCGCTACTTGTAGTGGTAGCAACGATAGGATATTGATGACTGGTGACGGTGGTAGTGGTGATAGCTGCTGTGTGGTGGTGGTGGTGGTAGTGGTGGTGGTGATGGTGGTGGAGGTAGTGGTAATGTTTATGGTAATGGAGGGTGGCAGTGGAATCGGCGGCGTGTACACGAGGTCATTGCTTAACTGACAATAATCCAAGATACTGCTTGAGTATTTTATTAGCGATCAATTATAACGTTGTTAATACAAACAATCTATTCATCTTCATTCGTTCACCCCCTCCCCCACACACACACACACCCTCTTTCCCTCATTCTCTTTCTCTCAACCCCCCTCTCTCTCTTTCTAATCACATCTATCATTAATCTAACTTCCTGTTCATTCCATTCCTCTCTATCCTCGCCTCTATCTCTTTCTCGTGGGTGTTTATTTCATATTTCATCTTTCATTTTTTTTATGTTACGTTTTTCTTTTGATAATTTTACTCTTTCTCTCTCACTTTCTCTCTCTCTCTCTTTCTCTCTCTCTTTCTCTCTCTCTTTCTTTCTCTCTTCTCAGCTCTCCCTCTCTCTCTATCTTTCTCTCTTCTGGTATGTTTGCATAACATACATGCGTGTATGTATGCATGCATGTATGCATACATGGATTTATACATTCATAGATAACCACATATACACACATAGATACACACAGTGTAGGGAATTCTGGGTTCAGTATTCGTGGCGATTGCAGCCCCTATCAGAATATATGCTTTATAACAGCACTGGAACATTTTAGCTCCTATTTCTCTTAATCTATGTGTCTTCACACACTTAAGTCACGTATAGTTGACGCCTATAATTTTCCTTTATGGCAAAACATTACAAATAGCTTTTTTATTAATAT
>NC_068983.1:5924317-5925149 GCF_001194135.2 Octopus bimaculoides | reverse complement strand
ATATATATATATATATATATATACATACACTACAGACTTCTTTCAGTTTCTGTCTACCAAGTTCACTCACAAGGTTTTGGTCAGCCCGTGGTTATAGTAGAAGACACTAGTCCAAGTTGCCACGCAGTGGAACTGAACCCAGAACCATGTAGTGGAGAAGCAAGCTTCTTACCACACAGCCACACCTGCTCCTTTACACAGCCAAAGCTACAGGTAAAACTAATTTTTGCCCGGTGATTGAACTGGAGCAGCGTGAAATAAATTGTTTAGCTCAAAGCCCACCATTCGTTGCCGGGAATCGAACACATGACCTTACGATCGTGATTCGAATACTCTAATCATTGTGCCGCCCACCTTCACTAACTATTTATTAGGGGAGACCCATCGTACGTATTCTGTACATTCTTGCCTTTCTTAATGCAGCTGTACAAACAAAAATAACACCTCTCATCCTGTCGTCATCTTGAATTTCTTTAATACGCATACACATCTTCATATACACGTTTTCATACTTCTCACCCTGAAATTACACATGCACATTGGCATCGTCTGTCACCACTAATCACTACCAACACTTCCCCACTTGTATACACCTATGCATTTGCATTCACTAAGATAACACCCACCCAAGCACCATTACTTCTTATGCCCGCTTCTTATTTCTTATTTCTTTATTGCCCACAAGGGGCTAAACATAGAGGGGGACAAACAAGGACACACAAAGGGATTAACTCGATTACATCGACCCCAGTGCGTAACTGATACTTAATTTATCGACCCCGAAAGGATGAAAGGTAAAGTCGACCTCGGCGGAATTTGAACTTAGAACGTA
>NC_068983.1:5923521-5924307 GCF_001194135.2 Octopus bimaculoides | reverse complement strand
GAAAGGTAAAGTCGACCTCGGCGGAATTTGAACTTAGAACGTAGCGGCTGACGAAATACCACTAAGCATTTTGCCCGGCGTGCTAACGTCTCTGCCAAAATTGCCGCCTTCATGCCCGCTTCTTGAAACAGATACAATCTCATACACACATCTTTACACTCGTCCCTTCATGTAAGCAAAACCCCCCGGGCTTGAGGGCCCCTCCCCACCACTATCCGTTGTCACTGCATCCTTCAACAAGAGGACACTGTTGTAAAGCCATCAGGTTCACGTGATCACTGGTCATCTCGCTGCGTCCGGTCACTAAGTACTAATCGCAGAGACTCAAGAGAGTGGTAATCGTGTTGTACAAGAGATTATCACGATAATCCAATGACGTACACACGTCTGTTTATGGTGACCTCCTTTGTCATTTGTAAATCCATCAACTGAAAGTCCTATGGCAAGGGAAGATCTACGGTCTTTACGGAACTAATCAGTTAAAAACGTATAGTTACAAAAGCAGCAGGACTGAATAGTCATCTGTGAGGGCAAATGTCATTGACAACATAGAAACTCAAAGACAAGGAAATTCCCTGTAGAGATGGAATTCCCTGTATATATGTATGTGCGTATGTACGTGTGTTTGTAAGTGTGTACGTCTATATAGACAGGTATATGTGTGGTTTTATGGCGCAGGAGTGGCTATGGCAGAAGGAGAATCTGTGTGGCCGCAGTCAAATGACTGAAACAAGTAAAAGAGTAAAAGAGTATATATATATATATATATATATGTACATAATCACC
>NC_068983.1:5922790-5923442 GCF_001194135.2 Octopus bimaculoides | reverse complement strand
ACATACATATATACATACATACATACACATACACATACATACACATACAAATACATACAACATATGCACACATACATACATGCATACACACATGCATAATACACACACATACATACATACACACACACACACACATACATACATACACACATACATACATACACATACATACACACATACACACGTACATACATACACACATGCATACATACACACATGCATACATACACACATAATGCATATATACATACATACAGACAGACAGACACACATACACACACACATGCATACATACACACATATACATACATACATACATACATATATCCTAGGCAACCATTTATCAGCCAGTGATTTACGATGCCACTTTTACATGGCTAACTTCTTTCTTTATCATATTCCCACGACCCATGCAGTATGCAACCAACTGAAACCGTCTTCCAAGTTTAGCCGGGTCAAATCGGCTTGGTCGTTACATCCGCCATCTTGTTGGCCAAAATCGTATTCTTGGCACTTACGAAATACTCTTGTTCAGCATTATTCTTGGCGCAGCTATTGAGGTCGCGGTCGCTGTTCTTGCTTTTGTTGTTGGTGCTGTTGTTGCTGTTGCTGTTGTTGTTGCTGCTGCTGCTGTTGTTGTTGTTGTTGTCAT
>NC_068983.1:5922469-5922780 GCF_001194135.2 Octopus bimaculoides | reverse complement strand
TTGTTGTTGTTGCTGCTGCTGCTGTTGTTGTTGTTGTTGTCATGATTTTTATATTTTATATTCCAGTTATTGTGGCCATTGTTATTGTATTTTATCACACTATCATTTCACTTCAAAATGTTCTTTCCCTACACTTTCCCCCTCCTTCCCCCTCTACCTCCCTCCCTCTCTTCTCTCTCTCTCTCTCTCTCTCTCACTCACACACACACGCACACACACACATATATATGCATGTAAGATGTATGTGTTTGTAATTGTATGAGAGTGTTTATGACTCATCTGTGTTGTGCATAGTTATACATCTATGTACG
>NC_068983.1:5918880-5921283 GCF_001194135.2 Octopus bimaculoides | reverse complement strand
CAATTACAAACACATACATCTTACATGCATATATATGTGTGTGTATGTTTGTATGTAACCCAAGAAAATGATGTATGACTGTTGTATTGTGTTCATTGTTAGTGCGGACGTCGCACAAATGCTCTCTGTCCAAGTCGGAAATTATTCACTAAGGAAACTTCGCCACAGGCTCTTTAGCTGTCTGCAGGCGTGTAATATCAGGAAATCTTACTTCTTCTTCTCGTCCAGTTGACTTTTCACCTAACGCAATTTTTCTCTCTTACTCCGGCAGTCCTGCAGTTATCGTTGTTGTTATTGCCGACAATTTTTGTATTTTATTACTGTCTCTATTACAATATGTCAAGCTCTGTGAATGCAACGCTAAAATCTCGGTAAATCGAGCGCGAATCCCATACTGGATCACAAAGGTTTTTCATTCATTTCGCTAAATATAGAGCACAGAAGAGAGCCAGAACAATAACGTTAACTACTTACCATCGTTCTGTTATAATTTTTAAGAGAGACTTGGTAATTTAAAGTATAATATCTACGATCAAACATCGTAATTATCGTTCGGTGTTGTAGTGAAAAATTAGGATTATATGATTAAAGGTCGCCTTTACGAAAGTGAAAAATTCCTATTGACCGTTCAATGTTTTGTTTAGTGTGTATATTATTTAACAACTGGTCCCAGTCGCTGTAACGGAAACTAAATATAACGGAAGTTAATTAGTCTGATAATGATTTTCAAAGTTAACTTAAAAGTTAAATCGTTAACGAAAATGTTAGCTTCGTTAATTAGTGATTCACGGATTAACGTTAAATACGCCCAGCTCTGTATGTACTTTTGATATACATACGTCTATCAAAAGGATGTGTTATAACACTATTCCACATATTACACTATGTACAACAGTATTCAATCAAATTTAGGCAGGGTTAAACACTAATTTTAAAATTAAATCACAATTAAATCACAAAGAAACACATAAATCTGTATCGGTATTAACAGTAAACCTACAATAACTAAATTAAATACTAAATAGCGACCAATCTTTAAGTCCGTACAAATAATGATCCCACTAGTCTTCCATAGTTGTTACTATAATAACAGAAAGTGAAAGCTTTATTTCAATTATCTCCAAAACAAAAACACGGTTGAATTTAATGAATAATAAAATAATTATGAGTGAAATACATTATTTCATAATTCAAAAGTTAATAGTAAAAACACAAACACTACGCACTCATTAATATATATTACCCTGACAAGCTTTAATGTAAACTTTGTGTGTGTGTGTGTGTGTGTGTGATTGTGTGTGTGTGTGTGTGTGTGAGTGTGTGTGTGAGTGTGTGTATATATATATATATATATATATAGATAGATAGATAGATAGATAGATAGATAGATGGATAGATAGATAGACAGACAGACAGATAGATAGATAGTTAGATAGATAGATAGATAGATAGATAGATAGATAGATAGATAGATAGATAGATATGTTTCTTTATTAGCCACACAGGGTCGAACACAGAAGAGACAAAATACAATGTAGAGCTTTTCTTTTTGAAAAAAAGAAAAGAGAAAAATAAATTTCGATCAAAAGGGATCGTGAAAAAAGGCGTGGGGCCAATCGAGAGAGTTCGTGTATCACAGAAAATATTATAAATGTTACAAAAGAGAAAAACACATTAGGTTTATCCGTGGAAAGAAAAGCCTACGGAAAAGACCACGGTAACCTTGGGCAATTGTTGTTGTTGGCACTCCGTCGCTTACGACGTGGAGGGTTCCAGTTGATCCGACCAACGGAACAGCCTGCTCATGAAATTAACGTGCAAGTGGCTGAGCACTCCACAGACACGTGTACTCTTAACGTAGTTCTCGGGGATATTCAGCGTTATCAACACACAAGCCGCTGCATATCTTCCCTCCACCACCACCATTATGATCGCTCGATTTGTTAAAAATAGCAGCCACAATTCTTCAAAATCGCAGTCCACTGTCTTGAACTTACACCTAAAAAAGACGGCGAAATGGTTACAAGAATAACTTTAATCGTAAATTTGGTCTATTGGAGCTGACCCGAGGCTAAACGACAACCATCACCATTACCACATCTACAACAATAGCAACAACAACGTCAAAACACAATTTTCTTTAAACACATTCAACGCAATCACAGGATCAGAAAATGGCGTAATGAAAATGCTAATAAGATATTTATCGCCATGATGATATTTCATATTAGATATTTTTCATTGCGAATAACTTGTCTCCTCTTCAAGACCGCCCCTACTTTTTCCCTCTCGTTTATGTCCTTGTGTGTGCGTGTGGGTGTGTGTGTTGCTCTATCTTTCTTTCCCGCTTTCCTTCTCTCTCTCTCTCTCTCTCTCTCTCTCCCGTTATCTATCTCATCTTTC
>NC_068983.1:5918423-5918870 GCF_001194135.2 Octopus bimaculoides | reverse complement strand
ATCTCATCTTTCATTATTCCGCTTTTTATTTTTCATAGTTTCGTTATTTACTACAAGGAATGGGGGAGCCTTCAGATGATGGGACAAAAATAGCTTGTGCAACTGTTCCAACTGGACACTTTCGGTGTTCGAATCCCACCGAAGTCATCTTGACCTCATATCCATTCGGTGGCAATAAAAGAGAGTACTAATTCTCCATAGGCGTAGGAGTGGCTTGCTTACCAACCACATGGTTCCGGGTTCAGTCTCACTGCGTGGTACCTTGGGCAAGTGTCTTCTACTATAGCCTCGGGCTGACCAAAGCCTTGTGAGTGGATTTGGATGACGGAAACTGAAAGAAGCCCGTCGTATATATACATACACACACACACACACACACACACACAAACGCAAATACACACACATTCATGTACATATATATATATGTGTGTGTGTGTGTGTATACAT
>NC_068983.1:5916088-5918383 GCF_001194135.2 Octopus bimaculoides | reverse complement strand
ATATATATATATATATATATGTATGTATGTATGTACATATATGTACATACACTCACATACATACATAGGCACTTTTGCGTTTAGAGGAATAATCCTGCATAATACACGCAAATTTATGTGCGTATCTGGATCTCTTAATGCATGTGTATTCTTTTATTTATATAGTTTTACGAATGCTTAAATATGCGTTTATGCGTCTGTCTTGTATATGCACGTTTGTGTGTGTATATATGTATATATATATATATATATATATATATATATATATATATATATATGTATATCATTGATTACATACATATAAATAAATTCATTTATATGTCCTTGTGTGTGTGTGTGTGTGTGTGTGTGCCCGCTGTCCCGCGTGTGTGTTTGTCTGTCTGTCTGTCTATGTCTGTATATACGTTCCTATGTGAACGTGTCTTATTTTACATAAACTCATTGCTATTAAGACTGGTTAATAATAACGTCTCAGAATTGGTGTTTGGATAAAGATCCAGCGAGAAATGTCATTGAAGCGGTGACGACTGCTTTCTAAGACGCTGCCAGGGCTAATTTATTCCCATCCAAGGTCGACTTAGGCAGCGGGACAAAAGCAATTACGGCAACAAAAGACATACAGACGCTGCGTCAAGAAGAAACCGGAAACCCCAAAGAGCCAGTGATCGAACGCCGTGAGGGTAGCAGTTTATGACCGACTGACAGGGGACAACAATGGGAAAGAAAGAGCATTCATCGGTCTGGATAGTGGTTGGTGGTTGAGCGAGAGGAGATTAAATAAGACGCTAGGTAATAAAACTCCCCTTGAACTCTCGTACGTGTTTATTGTACGTATGCATGTTTACAGTATGTCTGTACGTATAGACAGATATGTGTATATGTGTGTTTGTGTATGTGTATGTGTGTGTTTGTGTATGTGTGTGTGTGTGTGTGTGTGTGTGTGTGTGTGTGTGTCTGTATATGCATGCATATATATACATATGTATATATATGTATAGGGACATATACGTGCAAAGCAATAAAGTAAATGACCAATGTATGTTATTTGTATAGATGTACGTAGCTGCGTTTCTGTCTGCACATACGTATACACATATCTGTATACATACATACAGATATACATACTTAGATACAAATATACATACATATACATACATGGACAGACACACGTACACATATTTCACGTATAGAATTATGTATGCGAGTGTGGGTGTATTTGGGATTATAGCTAAAATATGCCGTCTTTCTCACTTCCGCTGTCACTGGTATCACGTGGTCTATCTGCATATTTGAACCCATCCATCCCTCCATCCATCCATCTATACTTACAGTTATATGAATGCATTTGCTTTGTATCTGTTTGAGATGTAGAGAAAGTGTGGTAGCTGTAATACATTTAAGAAAGAAGGCTTAAATACGAAAGCTGTTTCAGCCTAAAGTTTATTCAAGCTTTAAATAAATGTCTTACAGCATCTAATCTTTAACTTTGCATCTTTGTCAGTATCTCGAAGTTTCTCTAATATCTGTTTTAAACATATAAAGATGTTAAAAGGATTAAATAATTTAAATACTACGGAGAATGATAGATATAAACATCAGTTAGAAACAGACGAGCGGAAATTGATATTTCCACTTATTGGTCGCTGAGCTGTTGTAGATCGATAAAATATTCAAAATTTTCATTGAAAGATGCTGGTACCCGGATAACGTAAAATAATTTCGGAATTAGAAGAACAGAGTTTGATTACATTAGATGCTGCTAGAGGAAACGGTACAAATCTTTTGCTGAGTGATCTGCAGATTATTTTGGATTTTAGGCAAATATTCGACAAAACAATGGACTATCAGAAATGAAGAAAGAAAGACTGTATGCATCAGTGAGAACCACTCCTTCGATCAGTTAATATCAATATAGAAACCAATAAGATAAATCAAAGACAAATCTCTTGTAGTCGCACGTAAGAAAGGAAGAAAGAGTTCGTTTCAGGCCTCTTGGTGCTTCCTTAACATGTCTCGACGTCAACGATTACAAGACCAACGGAAAGTTTCCAGCACTTTCAAATATTCCAGCAACTATTCGCATATGCATGTATGTGTGTGTGTATGTGTGTGTATGTATGTATGTATGTATGTGTGTATGTGTGTGTGTATGTATGTATGTATGTATGTATGTGTGTGTGTGTATGTATGTATGTATGTCATTTTTCAGTTTTATTTCAAGATTTCTGGCCAATAGAGAAAGAACTGGTTTCTAACCTAGATACAAGCCTCCATTATTGGAATTTCGACATCAAC
>NC_068983.1:5914171-5915690 GCF_001194135.2 Octopus bimaculoides | reverse complement strand
TGTTTTATGTATGTATTCTCATACATACACTTGCATATCTACACATGCTCATATATACTTAAATGATATGACTCTTGAAAGTTTTTCAGATTTTTACAGTTCCAGTGATGGATTAGATCTTAGCTTTCTCCTTTCTGCCTTTGAGAAACCTAATTTCTCAAGATTGGAATTTAAGCAGTGTGTTACATATCCCAATGTATGTATGTATGTATATATATATATATTTAGATTCAAGGTGAATATGGTACTTAAGTTTAGGCACCAGAATTAAGTATGGTATTATCCAAACAATTCCAAATTAAGTCGATTAAAAATCAAAATAAGCAACAAGGATTTGCAAGGCTAATGCAGTACGATCGTTTCATGCGACTCCATTCATTTAAGCAACGTAACGCTCACAATGCTTAAATAAATGGAGTCGCATGAGACGATCGTACTGCATTAGACTTGAATATCCTTGTTGGAGTATTCAGCCGCAAACAAGTGTACGAGTGTTTCAGACGTTTCCAAAATGGTCGAAGAAATGTCAATATTGACGAACATTCTGAGAGACCCGCAACCAGCAGAACTGAGAAAGACATCGCAGATGTGCGTGCGGCCGTGAGGGGAAATCATCGAAACATCATCCATGGGTTATCACAGAATGTGAAGATTATTTACGGTTCAGTTCAGTAAATTCTCACTTAAGATTCGGGTAAAAGGCGCATGCCTGCTAAGTTTGTGCCAAAACTGCTTTCAACTAACCCAGAGGACACTCGAGTTTCAATAATACAAGATCTCCTTGGTTGCGTTGAGACCGATGGAAACGTTTTGAAAACATTGCGTAGGCCTCTGAGCAGGTATAGCCAACCTTTTGGCAAAATTTGATGCAGATTCTCTGCTCAACTTTCTGTCACGAAGAAGTGAGCTAGAACGTTAAAACTTTGTGCACATACACAGCAGAGCTCAAGGTCAATCTTGGCCAAGCAGCTTCACTCTGCTTGTTTTAGTTTATTTACTATAGCAACAGTCCAGATGCATATGGATCAGACCTCGTGTATATATATCGCGTCCGCTATCTTAACTCGTCTGGGCTAATGACCCTCCATGTTCGTTTTCGTTTGGTTTGTTGTATGTCTCCAGAGTCCTGCTTTTGTTACCAACTTTGACTCTCTGCAAATTCCAAATTGTATGTTGGTTCGCAGGAGCAACTGCCTTTCGTAACCTCATATTGTCGTTGATTGCTCGAAATGAAGAGTAGATAGACAGACGACAACTGATGAAGGGTCATCCTGTATGTTACTTGTCTTGTTTTCCATTTGTTTCTCTCGTTGTTCGCATACCCGAGTTTCTCTTCGTATTTCATGTTGCTTTTGCATTTCATGTTGTTTACATTTTGTGACTTCCTATACCCATATATGCATATATATATATATACATATATATGTATGTATGTATGTACATATATGTATATATGCATATATATATATCATTTATATTATATGTATATATATATATATATATATATATATATATATAT
>NC_068983.1:5906798-5914020 GCF_001194135.2 Octopus bimaculoides | reverse complement strand
AGAGAGAGAGAGAGAGAGAGAGAGAGAGAGAGAGAGAGAGATAGAGAGAGAGAGAACACAGTGAGACAGACAGACAGACAGACAGACAGACAGACAAACAGAAAGAGAGAGAGAGCGATGAAGAAAGAGCGGAGAAATTGATTTGGAATATTGCAACGATAATAATGAAACTTCTAAAGAACGCAACAAATCTGTATTTTAATCAAATAAATGCGTTTAAAGGGATTTGTGTATTTTATTAAACACCCAATCACGCATGTATTCATACACGCAAACACGTACACACACAAGCCAAACCGCCACTTATATACCTTTGTGTATGCTTGCATGTATGTATGTGTTTGCATAACGATAATTTGAGCATATTTGTGGTAAATATGTGGAAGAACTACACAGGCAGTCAAGCAAGCAGGATAGATAGATAGATAGATAGATAGATAGATAGATAGATAGATAGGACGGATAGACAGATATATATATATATATATATATATATATATATATATATATATATATATATATAGGCAGACAGATAGACAGATAGATATAGATAGACAAGTTTGTAGGTAGATAGATAGATAGATGTACAGATATATAGAGAGACAGATAGATAGATGGATAGATAGATAGACAGACAGAATGGCGGATAGAAAGGTATGTAAATGGACTGGCGCGTATCTCTCTCAACTATGAAACCCTATAGGGGTGCCCGTTAGATATTAAAACTATACACGTTAGAATGTTTAACAGTAATAAAATATATCGAAATAATAGAAAAAGAAACCCGGTAATCTGTTTCTAGTGGCATGGGCCAACAGTAAAATAGATAACCATTCAAATGTCTTTCCGGTAACGTGCTTAATGCTTTCGGTCATAAAATGCACACGTGTGCGTGTGTACCTCCGCAGAATCGTGCAAATCTTTGCTGTCATCTTTACTTCCCGTTGTAAAATTCACGATTAATTTAACTTCAGTTGAAGGTAGTTAGAAGTTTACATTTTATTTTCTTATTTCTTGTTTCTTTGTGATGATGTTTGTTTTTTTTTTGAAGTTGTTAATTATTTTATAGATAATATTGTGAAATATAAAATGTTTACTAATTGGTGTTATTGCTCTTAGTATTTACTTTTATGTTTTATATTTTTTATATTGTATTATATTATATATGTTGTAGTATTTTATTTGCTTAACTGCCGGTGTTTAGTGCCATGAACCGGTGTGTTGTCATGGGTAACAAACAGTAAAGGCTTCGTCTTAATGCAGTGTATCTAAGATAAGCTAATCCAGCGGAACTAATCTCTCATTCCACCAGGAAGGTCTTGTTCTTGTTGCTGCTATCGCTGTTGTTGTGCCCGTTGTTGCTGTGTAACACTCACCTCCAACTCAGTCCTAAACAAGAAGACTTATGATCATAGGTATTCAACCAATGCTATTACGATCTCGGATTTTTACATATGAAGACCTACGCATGCTTCATTTTATTTTAATATATTAGTATGTGATTTGCAGAAAATTTAGCTGCTAGATCTAGCAGGTGGACCAATCATTTTTATTTCTATTTTTGCCCTTTTAAGCTCCCTCGAAAGTTTTTAACAGATCTTCACGTAAATTAACAAATCTGTTATCAATCATATAGTGATTCTGCTAATGCACCGTCAAGTGATCCCTGTTCACTACTAAGAGGATTAGGTTGTCTAGGCTTATGTTATTTCTGTTACATAGCACGAAAAGATGAGACGAGGTCCTTAAGCGTTTCAGTTTCTGTCAGACTGGTGAGGTCAAGTGAGCCAGGATTTAGCAGATCTATGATCAAACGTATTCTAATTACATTACTATTTCAACTTGATCTATCTCTCTATGTATCTATCAATATATATATATATGTGTGTGTGTGTGTGTGTGTGTGTGTGTATACATATTTATATGTATGTATGTATAAAAGACTACGCATTCTTTATCTTATTTTAAAATAGCACTGTGTGATAAAGGTGCCAAGCAGGTACAATAGTTAGCAGGTGGGGCAAATGCTTAGCGACATTTCATCCGTCTTTGCGTTCTGAGTTCAAATTCCGGCGGGGTCGACTTTGCCTTTTATCCTTTCGAGGGCGAAAAAATAAGTACCAGTTGAACACTGGGGTCGATGTAATCGACCTAGCTCCTCCCCGGAACATGCTGGCTTCGTGCCACAATGTGTAACCAATACAGTGGTATGTGCTTTGCAAGTGATTCGGCTGCTGGCTCTAGCAGGTGGACCGATCACATTGAGTCTCCCGCGAAGCATTTGCAGAGAGCCTCTTGCAAAATAACTAAGTTGTCATCAATCCCTTAATGCTTCCCCTATTGTTCATTCAAGTGAACCCTATTTGCGACTTGGGTGATTAGGCCGTCGAGGGTTACGAAAATTACATTTCAATTTACTTGGACTTTAGTTTTGTACACGAGTCACTATAATGGAGGCGTTCGGCTTAATGGTTCGTAGACTCATGATCGTAATATTATAATTTTGATTCCTGGACCGGATGATGCGTTGTGTTCTTGAGCAAAACGCTTTCTTTAACATTGCTCCTGTCCAATGATTTAGTAAACATGAGACGGACCGGCGTCTCATCCATCATTCGATGGACTGGCGCCTCGTTCAGAGAGGAATATACTCACTAGAGAACCCGGGGAACCGGCGCTAAGCTCCTTACCGAGCAATGTAGACTGACCTAAGTCTAACCATAAGTCACTATAAGCTTGCAATCTATCTTGTGCTTATTCTTTATGTAATAAGTTTCTCATTATAAATCACGTTCGAAGGAGAAGCAAGTTTGAGGGAGCAGCTAGTTCGAAGGAGCAGCAAAGTAAGTTCGAGGGATGAGCTAGTTTGAGGGATGAGCTAGTTCGAGGGATGAGCTAGTTCGAGGGATGAGCTAGTTTGAGGGAGCAGTTTGTTCGAGGGAGCAGCTTGTTCGAGGGAGCAGCTAGTTTGAGGGAGTAGCTAGTTCGAGGGAGCAGCTTGTTCGAGGGAGCAGCTTGTTCGAGGGAGTAGCTAGTTTGAGGAAGCAGCTAATTTGAGGGAGCAGCTAGTTTAAGGGAGCAGTAAGTTCAAGGGAGCAGCAAATTCGAGAGAGCAGCAAGTTCGAGGGAGGTAGTACGTCGATTAGATTGACCCCAGTGATTAAATGGTATTTATTTTCTTATTTTATTGACCTCGAAAGGATGAAAAGCAAAGTCGACCTCTTAAGTATTTGAACTTAGAACGTAATGACGGGCGAAATGCCGCTAAGTATTATGCTAACGGTTGGGCCACCTCTCCGCTTTATATGTGCAGTAATATTGGTTTCAAATTTTAGCACAGTCACAGCAATTTCGAGGGAACGGAGTAAGTCGATTACATCGACCCCAGTGAGCAACTGGTACCTATTTTATCGACCCTGAAAGGATAAAAGGTATAGTTGACCTCGGCGGAATATATGAGTCGTAATATTGGTTTCAAATTTTAGCACAAGGCCAGTAAGTTCGGCGGAGGGGTAAGTCGATTAGATAGATTACTCAACTGGTACCTATTTCATGGATCCCGAAAAGATCAAAGGCAAATTCAACCTCGGTGGAATTTGAACTCAGAACGTAAAGGACGGACGAAATGCCGCAAAGCATTTCCTGAGAGTACTTACGGTTTACGATTCGGCAAGCTCCTCGCTTTATATGTATTGCAGATACAAAACAGAATTTTAAGGCGGCGAGCTGGCGGAATCCTTAGCATGTCAGGTAAAACAGGGCAAGCAAGAGTCAATGAGAAAGAGACCTGGTGCAAATCGATATCACTAGTTAATTGATTTTTAATTTTTTTTATTTTATTAACTCTGAAAAGATAAGGAAAAAAAACAAGTTTACCTCAGGAACTTGAACTGAGAATATAAAGTGCCGGAACAAATACATCAAAGTATTTTGTACGATGTGCTAACGATCTACCAATCCACCCCACTTTTGTGAGACACAATAGCAAAATGCGAAAATATATTATGACTTAGTCTGCATAATGTTATTAATTTAAAAATGAATGATCCTTCAAGATGAAATATTTCTTTACGTCAGTTTGTGGTCGATGAAATAGTAACGATATATCTAATGTCATTCTACCTTGCCACCTTACGCGGAATCAGATACAAGAACTGTCTTAATAACTTAGATATTTCTAACATACCATATTTTCCCCCTCTTAGTCATAAGATTATTTTAAGAACAAGCAAGATTTATTGTTCACTGACATAACCCCTTCCTATGATATTGACATCTATTTTATCTATCAATCTACTTCTTATGACCCCATAAAAATCAAAATGTTGACCTCGGTAAAATCAAACTCAGAAAGAGCGAGCAGGAAATTTAGCTACACTAAGACATCGAAATCTGTGTGGTTCTCAGTTCTTTAGCGAAAGTTGCCTACGCTTATATCATTTGAGGGAGACATTGACATCATTTAAAGTTTCCACTAAAAAAAAGAAAGACGTATTTCCTGGCTGCTCCAAATACGGCCAACATTGTCTATAAATGCTATGTTGTCAGATAATTTCGTTCGCTTTTTTAAAAATATTTTATAGGCGCAGATGTAGCTGTGCAGTAAGAAGCTTGCTTCCCAACCACATGATTCCGGGTTCAATTCCATTGCGTGA
The DNA here is from genome assembly GCF_001194135.2 of Octopus bimaculoides. NCBI lineage: Eukaryota > Metazoa > Mollusca > Cephalopoda > Octopoda > Octopodidae > Octopus > Octopus bimaculoides. The sequence goes on along the minus strand of NC_068983.1, from coordinate 5,909,365 downwards.
AACCTTGAGCAAGTGTGTTCTACTATAGACTCAGGGCGGCCAAAGCATTGTAAGTAGATTTGGTAGACCAGAACGGAAAGAAACCTGTCCTAGTATATATATAAATGTGTGTGTGTTTGTAAGTGTGTATGTGTGTGTGTGTGTGGGGGGGGTATTCGTTCCCACCACCACTACCACTGAACAACCGATACTGGTGTGTTTATGCCACCATAATCTAGCGTTTCGGCAAAAGAAACCGATAGAATAAGCAGCAGGTTTAAAGAAATAGAAGTCCTGGGGTTGATTTGTTCGACTAAATTTTTTTTGATGGTGGTGACCCAACGTGGCCGCAATCTGATGAGTGAAACAAGTAAGAGACAAAAGAAAAAGACTATAGTCAACACTGATATTTGTTATGTTTCTCTTGAGATTGAGAGGGACAGACAGACAGACAGAGATAGACAGACAGACAGAGATAGACAGACAGACAGAGATAGACAGACAGACAGATAGACAGACAGATAGGTAGGTAGATATACAGACAGACAGACAGACAAACAGACAGACAGACAAACAGACAGACAGATAGATAGATAGATAGATAGATAGATAGATAGATAGATAGATAGATAGATACATTAGTGACGGATACTGAATAACAATCTTTATATCCTACTTAATGGGGATGTATTATTAGAACGCAAATACGGTGGTATTTACCCTCAGAGATCCTCTCATATGCTGCCTCTCATAAGAACGCACGTACATTGTTTTATAAATTGGGTCATCCCATAAATAATGCAGTTTTTTCAATTGCATGAACTGAAGGTTGGTGGGGGGAGGGAAAACTACGTGCATCAACTTGCTATAAAAACAGGTAGTAATCTTACCTTGTCCTTATTCTTAGTGCAACTTTTGAAGGGTGAAGTTCAGTTTTAACAGCCTATAAGACGAGCCTCGTCCTGGAAGATCTGTAGAGCTCGACAAGGATGTCCTGCAGACCCTAGTGGAACAAAATCTGATCGTAACTGTTGCGGAACTGGCTGAGAAGCTTGGATTTGGTCGTTCAGCCATTCATCGACTCCTCTGTGCCATGAGAAAAGTTTGGAAATTGGGTCAATGGATATTTTCACAAACTTTCCGAGTCTAATTCCGCGTAGAGAGTGAACGTGTGCTCTTCTTTGCTGTCACGTCTCACGAATGAACCTTTTTTGGACCGAATAGTGACTGGGGACAAGAAATGGGTTCTCTATAAAAATGTTAAGCACCGAAAACAGTGGGTTGGGAAAGAAGAAACACGGGACTCCAGGCTAAAGAAGGTCCTCACCCACGTAAGGTGTTGTCATCTGTTTCGTGAGATATGAAAAGTTTAGTCCACGTTGAACTTTTAAACCCAAACTAAACCAAACGATGACAAAGGAGATGCACTGCAAGCAGCTTGAACGGCCTCCGTCAGCGCCAGAAGGAAAACGACCATCTTTGGTTTCAAGATGAAAGGTGTTCTTCCATCAGGATAATGCTCGGCCACATACAGCGAGGATGGCATTCCAAAGGCTGGAGGAGTTTGAACGGGAAACGATGCCCCATTCACCATATTCACCGGGCATTGCCCCATCTGATTATCATTTATTTCGCAGTCTTCAAAATCATTTGGACGGAAAAAATAGGAAATTTTAAGACGAAGTCAGAACAGTAATGGAGGAGTATTTTTCGTCACCAACAAGTGAATTTTGGAAGAGGCTCCTTGGACCTCTACCAGGGTAAATGGAAGAGTATTGTAGAAAATGAAGGGGAGCATATTTTAGATCAAGAAAAGACATTGTTTATCTTAATTTTGAAAAATAAAAGAAGCATTAAAAACCGCATTATTTATGGGATGACCCAATATATTTATGTGTGGCTGTGTTTTTTCTTTGCCCCCATAACTTAGCTCTTCTGTGAAAGAGACCGATAAAGTAAATAGCGGACTTCTTTAAAATAAGTATTGAGGTCGACTTCAAAAAAACCCTTCAGTGCGTGTTCCAGCATCGCCGATCTCACAAATAAAGGAATAATTTTTCACAACATTTTGTATATGTCAGTATAGACGTTATAACATTGAATTAGTGTTGCATTTGTTGAGGGCAAGGCATGCGCATCACATATTCTGACTTTTATAGAATGTAAATACGTGTGAATTGTACTTGTAAATTTTAGAACCTCCACAAATTTAGGTCTTCATAATCAACGAGACGTATCTTAGGACTTACATCTCATAGGATTTCAGGGGAAAAGTACATGGGTCTTCCGGGGGCATTCAAAAGTACATACACCTATACATACAAACATATACACATATACAAAAATACAGGCATGCACACATACACACATATACGTGTGTATATAAATGTGCATATTTTTAAGCATGCCTGTGTGTGTGTGTGTGTGTGTGTATGTGTGTGTTTTATTCACATGCAATGTATTTCTAGGATGCATCATTAACTGCAGACCCATCATTTGATCACTAGACCTGAATGTGAAACCATTTTTTAAAAAAAATTACAGTCGTATTAAAGTGATCCATACATATACCTTTACGTATACATATA
>NC_068983.1:5904195-5905228 GCF_001194135.2 Octopus bimaculoides | reverse complement strand
TATATATATATATATATATATATATATATATATATATATATATATGAATATATATGTGGGTACATACATATATGTATGTATCTATATATCTGTCTATATATATACAAATATACATTCATACATACATACATATATACATATATACACACATACATACATATATACACACACACATACATATGCATGCATATATTTATATAAAAGAAATATATATTCACCAACTTTTTACAAAAAATCTATAAAAAACACATAGGTTAGAAATTTCTTTTCCTCCATATTCACTTATCGCTTCTGCTGTTTTTAACGTTCAAGTTTTTGTTCCTGTCTCGCTTTTTTGTTTTTCATTTTATATTTTCTCCTTTATTATCATCGTTCCTTCTGTTTCTTCATCTTCCTTTTCGTCTTCTTCTAAGTATTACTATTATTATTTTCTGTTTCAAGAAGCAATTGACATCATAAGCGTGTTTTTTATTGTTTTACTTCCTTTCACATTACATTCTTTTGGTTTTTTTGTTTTTAAATTCACCCTCTTACTTTCGTTTCTCGGCTCAGCAGTTATCGATATACTTCGGTTGTTTTTCGCGGAATGTTGTTTCGTAAATAACGCGAGATTTGAATACAAGTCTAATTCTCATTTGCCATTACGATCCGGACGAGATTTGTGATGTCGTAACTAAATTAGTATATGACATTTTATGGTGTTTTTTTATTAATATTATGGTAAATCGAAGACGGCATATGGTGCGGTACTGGATAAGTGTTAGGAAACGGTTTTAATGGCTAAATTTACAGGCAAATGACTTGATGCAAAAAAGAACATTTACATTCGCTTGCAATGAAGGAGGCCTACATACTGAAAATATATATATGCATCGCTCTTTTTCTCTCTTACTCTCACAAACATGCATACAGAAATATATGCAGTATATACTTAATATACAACACTCACACACACACACACACACACAAATACACATACACAGACACATATGAACGTATATATATATATATATATATATATATATATATATAT
>NC_068983.1:5901801-5903426 GCF_001194135.2 Octopus bimaculoides | reverse complement strand
ATATATATATATATATATATATATATATATATATATATATATATATATATATACAGAGAGACAGACAGATAGGTAGATAGACTGGTGTGTGGCTGTGTGTGCGTGCTAACATGCGTACGTGTGTATATGCATGTGTGCCTGCGAGTGTTGTGTATATACTATCTATAAAATTATTTGACTCCCACGCCTGTCTTTTCTCAAACCCTACCGCCCACCACCTTACAAAAGCTGAATTGCTAACATACACAGGATTATCGATTGCAACTGCAACTTAGGAAATACATTTCAGACGTTAAACATCTAAATACTTATATAGCCCACCAATGTAATATTACCATTAGTTATTCCTTTTCCACATTTAAACTACGCTACAACAATCATACTCACACATTTAGAAACTGGAGTAATAAAAAGTATATCTCTTGAAATCTTTTGGGAGCAAAAGGCGAAAACTATTAACTATATTCTCAGACAGACTGTAGTTTTTAAGGTCAGGTACTATGTTGGAAGTAAGGGACCATGCAATTTGTGCTTGACAGAAAATATATCTGTAAAGGGCGATGTACTATATAAATACATGGAAATGATCTCTTCGTGTAAACGCAGGGTCCCTGAATCCTGCCACTACAACAAATCTTCGACTTTACATTGAAGGTAATGATTCATCCATCAACAAACTCTGATTCAGGTCGTACAAGCCTACAGGAAACCGGAACGTAACGATTTTGCGTTGCTGTTTGGACATTGTGGATTTGGCATTGGACATTCAACCTGTTTTCATACTGAAAGAAAGCACACTTACACGCACAAAAATATCCACATATAGATAGAGACTAAGAGAGAGAGAATGAGAGAGGGAGCGAGAGAGTCGTGAGTGAGAAGAAGGAGACAGTGAGAAAGAAGAGACAGGGAGAAAGAGAAAACGACAATTAGAAAGAGGAGGGAGAGAACGAAAGAAATATCAAAATGAGAGAAACATTAAGACATCGGATGTCATATAAGTCAGCGTCAAATCATTGACGCTTAATAAGTGGCACCATTCTCATTGGAAATATCTACTACTAGTCCAGATGCACATAATTTTTCCTTACTGTGTCTCAATTATTTTTTATCAGTTATTGCTCCGGTATATTTTGCCTTATCACTGTAATTATTTCAAACCTTAACAACCTTAATACTCCGACTTTTGCCTTATATTATCTTCAGCTGTTATCATTCTTTCCTTTTTCATGCTGTTCTTTGACCTCCTTTTACGCATATCTTGTAACTAATTATTTCTTTCAGACCTCAACTACTTAGAGTTTTTTTTAATTATTAATTTTACTTTCTACGTGTTTCAGTCATTGGGCAGTGGCCATGCTGGAGAACCACCTGGAAGAATTTAATCGAATTCATTGACCACAGCACTATTTTTAAAGACTGGTACTGATTCTATCGGTTTCTTTCGGTCCAGCCGTTAATGTTACAAAGTTGTAAACAAACCAACACCATTTGTCAAGTGGTGATGGTAATGGACAGACAGAAACACTGTCAGACATATACATACGTAAACATACAAATGTCAGTGTATATATGTATGTGTGTGCGTGGGTGCGTGCGTATGTGTTTTATATATATATATATAT
>NC_068983.1:5896278-5901514 GCF_001194135.2 Octopus bimaculoides | reverse complement strand
ATATATATATATATATAGTGAAGGCCCGTGGCTTAGTGGTTAGAGTATTCGTCTTGCTATCGTAAGGTTGTGAGTTCGATTCCTGGCGACACGTTGTTTCCTTGAGCAAGACACTTTATTTCACATCGTACCAGCTCATTCAGCTGGCAAAAATGAATATTGCCTGTATTTCAAAAGGTCAGCTTTTCCATACTCTGTGTCGTGCTAAATCTCCTTGAGAACTACTTTATGGATATGCATGCCTGTGGAGAGCTCAGCCACTTGGACGTTAATTTCACGAGCAGGCTGTTCCATTGATTGGATCAATCAACTGGAACCCTCGACGTCGCAAGCGACGGAGTGCCAACGATTTCCGATCGTGCTCTTTCTCTCATTTTCAATATTCATAGCCGCAGGTGAGGAGAGACACAAAAACCGAACTGAAATCAGAGTTTCGTTATTTTAACCAGCCTCTCTCTTTTTCTGAGGGTCGAATGCAAAGCTGGTTCACTACTGTGCCAACTCCTGCAATTCTAGCATCCAATTCCGCCTCTTGCCTCCCATCATTCATGAATACAGTCCCGAGATGCTTAAACTTCTTCGCCAGCTTCAGTTCATTCGATATGCGTCCATAATTTCTATCTTGCCAATTTCACTTTCAAGGTTTGTATTGATTTGAGGCTATGCTAAAAAACTCATCCCTGTTACGACATGCTGTGAGATCGAACCCGAAGCCTCACAATTGCGAAACGATCTTCTTAAGTATTCAGCCTGTCAATTTTACTTTCCATTTCTACTCTAGGTACAAGGCCCGAAATTTGGGGGCGAGGTTGGGGAGCAGTCGATTAGATCGACCTCAGTATGCAACTGGTACTTAATTTATCGACCCCGGCAGGATGAAAGGCAAAGTCGACCTCGGCAGAATTTGAACTCAGAACGTAAAGACAGACGAAATACTGCTAAGCATTTCGCCCGGCGTGCTAACGTTTCTTTTCTGCTTTAGGCACAAAACCCGAAGTTTGGGGGAGAGGGGGCCAGTCGATTAGATCAACCCCAGCACGCAACTGGTACTTAATTTATCGACCCCGGCAGGATGAAAGGCAAAGTCGACCTCGGCAGAATTTGAACTCAGAACGTAAAGACAGACGAAATACTGCTAAGCATTTCGCTCGGCGTGCTAACGTTTCTGCTAGCTCACCACCTTCAGCCTGTCAATTTTAGTGAAGAACTCTAGATGGCGAGCTGGCAGGAGCTGCGTTATTTCGCTGGGAATGTGCTTAGCGGTATTTCTTCCGACTTTATGTTTGGAGATCAGTTGCCGCCGGGATTGATTTTGTCTTTCATCCTTTCGGAGCTCGATAAAATAAGTACCAGTCGAGCACTGGAGTCAATATAATCGACATGCGCCCTTTCTCGTAATTGCTGGCCTTGTTCCAAAGTTAGAAACCAATATTAGTTGAGAACCTAAGATGGTGGACAGGCAGAATCGTTAGCACGCCGGGCAAAATGCTTAGCGGTATTCCTTCCAACTTAACTTTCAGAGTTCAAATTCTGCCGAGGTCGTGCTTGCTTTTCATCTTCTTGGAGTCGCTAAAATAAGAACTAGTTGGACACTGGATCGATTTATCGACTTACCCATTTCCCTGAAATTGCTAGCCTTGTGCCAAGATTTGGAACAAATTAGTAAAGAAGCAATGTTAAGAAACTCTAGATTTCCGATGAATAAAGAGGCTAGAGTTTGAAGAGGCGCTAAAATACTAAATCACAAAATCTGTTCGACGGCCGTCCAGAGGTACAACGTGACAACAAAAGAGTCTACACCGTTTGTGGTGGGCCGCGATGGGTGTGTGGTTGGTTAATTTCACTCAGGTGTACGCCATTTTGTAGCAGCACTTTGCCAAATTGTCTGAAGGAACAGATGGACTGCAGACGTTAAAGTCTCATACAACTTATTCTATATTGTTTATCACATTCTATTATTAGCATTATTAGCTGCTACAGTTGTTGTTTAGTCTTAGATCAAACCTTTGTGAACAAACCTATGGTCAAAATGTTATGGCGATATTATCCAGTGTTCTTTATCTAAAAAAAAAAGAAGAATAAATAGCAGGGTATGATTTGAGACAGATTATCCGACTTCAATAACAGTTATTTCATAACTCCAAAGACACTCTTTCTTCTGCTCCATATCTTTCTCTCTCTTTGTCTCTCTGTATCTTTCTGTCTTTCTTCCCCCCTCTCTCTCTCTCTCTCTCTCTCTTGCCTTTGTCTCTCTATCTCTTTCCCTGACTGTCTCTAAGTGTATCCCTGTCTATTTCTCTGTCTTCTGTCTGTCTGTCCTGTCTACCTATCATTCTCTCTTTCTTCATCTCCCCCTCTCTCTCTTTTTCCTTCTCCATCTCCCTCTCTCTCTTTCTCTCTCTCCATCTCCCCTCTCTCTTTTTCCTATATCCCCTCTCTCCTCCCTCTCTCTTTGCCATTGTCTCTCTATCTCTTTCTCTGTCTGTCTCTAAGTCTATCTCTCTCCATCTCTCTGTCTTCTGTCTGTGTTTGTTAACCTGTTTCTCTCTCTTTCTCTCTCGCCATCTCCCCCTCTCTCTCTCTTTCTTTCTCTCTCTCTCTCTCTCTCTCTCTCTCTTTGATTTTGTCTCTCTATCCCTTTCTCTGTCTATCTCTGTCTATCTCTGTGTCTATCTCTGTCTATCTCTGTGTCTTCTTTGTCTGTCTGTCTGCCTTCTCTCTCTGTTTCTCTCTCTTCATCTCCTCCACCTCTCTCTCTCCCTCTCTCTCACTTTCTCTCTCTCCACACCCTTCTCTCTCTCTGTCGAACAGCGACGAAGCCGTCCCTCACGTACTCGTTGTTCAACTTACGAGAATTACTGACAGGTAGTGTTATGTCGATCGGCCGTTGTCCCAATGCGGGACTTATACAGCCGCCGGCCAAGTCCCTTGAAAAGATTTCTTCTTCTTCCCTATTTTAGCAATGTATCAACTCGCAATCTCGTTTCCCTGTCTGGTGGCGATTTCGATTGAAATTACATTGCGGACGCTGAGTATTGAACTGGAGGCTCGTTCTCTCATCCCACTCTCATCAGCTTCTTCAGATCTGACTTCAAGGGGAAAGATCGAGGAGGAGACGGAGGAGGCGGAGGAGGAGGAGGAGGAGGAGGAGCCAACTTGAAGCGAATTTACTGAGATTATTGTGTGCATAAGGCGGCCAGTGGTTTACATTCGTCTGAAGGTTGCAGTCGGGAGTAAGCCAATACCCTGAGAAGAGGGTGAAGAAGTGGATGGAGTCTTGAGGTTTCTCTGATGTCTCCAATGTCGCTACTTCTACCATTTTGTAGTTGTCATTCTTTTGGGGTGTTTTTGTTCTTTTTTTCATTTTCGATATTTATTTGGAATTCCAATTTCTATCTGCTGCGTGTAATATTGTTTATTTTGTTTCTTTTTATTGCATAAACGCATCAAAAGTTATTCCGTGATTATGCTATAAACAGGTGTTTGTTGATTTGAAACCATTACCAATATTATTATTATTATTATTATTATTATTATTATTATTATTATTATTATTATTATTATTATTATTATTAAAAGAAGAGTGCCACTGTTATCTAGTGAACGATATTTCGATATCTTGTGTGTCTTCAACTGGTACAACTATATCTTCAGGAGGAGTTACCTCAATCCTTTCTATATTAATCAAAATTAAGTAGATTGACAAAATCATTTTTTAAACCCGTTGAAGAGACACGAGATGTCGAAATATCGTTCACAAGATAACAATGGCACTCTTCTTTTAATTTTGACTCTATATCTTCAGGAGGAGTTACCTCAATCCTTTCTATATTATTATCATTATTATTATTATTATTATTATTATTATTATTATTATTATTATTAGTATTATTGTTATTATTATTATTAAGTAAGGCGGCGGGCTGGTAGTATCGCTAGCACGGTGGACGAAATGATTAGCGGTATTTCGTCTGCCGTTACGTTCTGAATTCAAATTCCACCGAGGTCGACTTTGCCTTTCATCCTTTCGGGGTCAATAAATTAAGTACTAGTGAAACATTGGGGGCGATTCAGTCGACTAGTCCCCTCCCCACAAATTTCCTCAAGTACAAAGGATTGTTGTTGTTTATGTTGTTGTTGTTTTGGCTGAATCGTTAGATCCACTTGAAAAAGAAAAGTGAGAATAAAGAGGGAAGTTCTGCCCCACCAGTAAATTTATTGAAAAGTGGGTGAATGTAGCGAGGATGGCCCGTGTGAATGGACCTACTCTGAACTTTCTTTTGTAAACCGGAGGAGTTGAGAAGTAGAGAGGTGCATCTGCTGAGGTGCATCTGCTGAGGTGCATCTGCTGGGGTGCATCTGCCGAGGTGCATCTGCTGAGGTGCATCTGCTGGGGTGCATCTGCTGAGGTGCATCTGTTGGGGTGCATTTGCTGAGGTGCATCTACTGGGGTGCATCTGCTGGGGTGCATCTGCTGAGGTGCATCTGCTGGGGTGCACCTGCTGAGGTGCATCTGCTGAGGTGCATCTGGTGGTCGACACAACCAGAATGTGTGGGGTTCTTTCCTTGTCCCTGTGAAGAGTATTTCGCTTTTGGGGAACTATTACCATTGTTTAATTGTTTTGTTAATTATTTTTGTTTTATGTTGTATACAGGGCATTGTTCAACACCCCACTTGTCCCTTGTATTGTATTGCCCCAATTTCTTCGTGTTCGGCCCTTGTGGCCAATAAAGAAATTATTATTATTATTATTGTTGTTCTTGTTGTTGTTGCCCCACTCATCCTTTGGCTTTGTGGCAAATAAATGAAATCATCATCATTATTATTATTATTATTGTTATTATTATTATTATTATTATTATTATTATTATTATTATTATTATTATTATTATTATCATTATTGTTATCATTATTATTATGATTAGTAGTAGTATTGTTGTTGTTGTTGTTATTATTAAGGCGGCAAGCTTATAAGCTCTCTGATAGTACATCACGCTAACAATATTCTTTAGATTAGTAAAGAATTCTGCATATTCTTGTAGCAGACTCCGATGTTATATTTTTACACCATTCTATATTGTAAATCCGTAGTTCTGCTCCACTAATATGTAAATACACACACACATACACAACCACAAGTATACACATACACATACATACATACATACATACATACATACATACATACATACATCCATCCATCCATACATACATACATACATACATACATATATA
>NC_068983.1:5895230-5895877 GCF_001194135.2 Octopus bimaculoides | reverse complement strand
TATATATATATATATATATATATATATATATATATGCATGCATGTATGTATGTACGTATGAATATATACATATGGATGTATGTAAATCTAATCAGATCTCCTAAGCGATGAATGACATAACCTAATTAATTGACGGGGGATTGTACCAAAGTTACAAATTTACAAATCAATTTGTATAGCAGCTGTAAACGGAGGATAAAGATACAAGAGCAAATATAAAAATAAAAAAGAAAGAAATAAACGACAACAACACAAGTGTTTGGACCTTTATAAAGGTGACGTACATAAAGCTTTTTAATACAAACTAATCAGGTTTGTGTATAGTTTATCTTTAATACAATCGCACAGTTTCAAATGATGAAAAGCGAGGCCATGACAAGTTGAAATCCAGATTTAGAATGGATGTGGAGTGGGGGAAGGATTTTATTAAATGATAAATAAAAGAGAGGAGCGAAGGAACTAGGGAAAGAGAGCAGGAAAGAAATAAATAAAGGACAAAAAATTAATAATATATATATATATTGTTTTCATTTGTATGTATGTATGTGTATATATTGATACATATAAATGTATGTATATATATATATATATATATATATGTATACATATAATTATATATATATATATAATGTATATGTATATATGTA
>NC_068983.1:5892448-5893529 GCF_001194135.2 Octopus bimaculoides | reverse complement strand
GTGAGATGTCAACGTAAGCACTGGAAGTTTAAAAATATAACAGAACAACAGTAGATTGTAGTAGTGTAAAATTTCGATTATCTACGAATTCATTTTATATTTGAGATTTTTTTTTTTTACTTTGGCTTAGAAATAGAGTTACTCTGAGAAATATTGTTGTATTATTTATAAACTTTCTTCATACGTCGGGACATTGTATTATACATATATAAATAATTAAGTGGAAAAGATGCATACACACATACCTACATACATACAAGTACCTGTGTGTGGTGGGAGGGGTGGAAATTTGCGTGTGTAAGTATGTGCGTGCATCTGTGTGTAAATATATACATGTGGGTATGCGTGTACGTGTAGACGTGTATATATGTGTGTGTTTGTGTTGGAGCAGCGCAATGGATTTCGATCCTGGCCTCTCACGTATCTCCATTGGTCTTCCGAGTATCATATCATGGGTATGCATGTATATATGTTTGTATGTAACATATATGTATATATATATATATGTATGTATGTATGTATATATACATACATATATACAATCATCTGTGTGTGCATGCGTGTGTATACAAATACACCAGTAAACACATGACTTAAAAAGGCTTTTAGTTAGAAGACGAAAAGTAAAATATAAGTTATGAAAGATACAAAACCATTACAATTCAACGCTCGCTATTCACCTATACATATATATTTTGTATATACATATACCCATTCATACTTATATATACACCCATGTATACAAACACACATATATACAGACATATTCAATTCGTTATGCCTGTACATGACGCACATTCGCAAAGTGTTTTTGATATTCTAGCTGAAAGGTCTCTGTGAGTCTCACTTAGTATTACGGAAGGTCTGAAGTGTAATGATTGACAAAGGTGATTTTTCCAAAGTAGGGCAAATATTGTATTAACACAAGCCCGTGGCATTCAACTGATTCAAAACCCGTCTGAATCTTACCACCTGATCTCTGACTGACCAGTAGAGGCTGTGGACTAGAATCGAACAGTCTTTCATCTTCATTTTTTCTTAACTCTTTGCTATCGCACATAAGATTGTAACTCTCCGTAAC
>NC_068983.1:5889753-5891986 GCF_001194135.2 Octopus bimaculoides | reverse complement strand
TATATATATATATATATATATATATATATGTATATACATACATATATATTAATATATATACATATATATATGTTAATATATATGTGAAGGTAAAAGAATACGTATATGTATATACGTGTGTGTGTGTCTGTCTCTGCTTGTGTTTGTGTATGTACGTATGTATATGTACAAATGTATATATGTGTGCTTGCGATGCATTTAATTCCTTTCTTTATTGCTAATCATAGTCTCCACCACCTCTTCCTCAGTCATACAGTATGTTTCTCTCTCTCTCCCTCCCTCTCTGTCTCTCTCTCTCAGCCTCAGTCTCAGTCTCTCCCTCTCTCTCTCGTTCTCTCTATTTCATCTGTCTCGTCTGAGGGCCTACTTCCGGCTCAATTACAATGAACCTAGTTCCGAATGGTTTGCTTCGTCTCTTAGTTAATTGAATCGAAAATTAACATTCGATTTGCAATCGTTTGTTAAATATTTAAAACGATTTCACCGTTGTTTTTTGTCATCTCTTTATCGTCATCTTCGCTATTATTGCTGTTGTTGTTGTTGTTCTGGTTGTTGCTGTACTTTATGTCTCTTTGGAATTGATGATTTTTATGTCCATCCATAAATGTGTTTGTGTTCACCAGTGTATTTAAATATCTTCTATAAAGTTTTATTTCTTGCCCTCCTGGCTAATACAGAAATCGATCTCATACTTTATTATGACGATTAATGCTAAATAACAACATCATTGCTATAACGATCATTGCCACCATTTTTCAGTCTGATATTATTATTATTATTATTATTATTATTATTATTATTATTATTATTATTATTATTATTATTATTATTATTATGTCTCTATTCTCATCATGTTCTTCATCAATCATCTCATTTATTTTCTTATGCTTCATTTACTTCACTTCATCATCATCATCATCATCATCATCATCATCTTTATTATTATTGTTACCATTGTTGTTGTGGTGTTGTTGTTATTATTATTATTATTATTATTATTATCATTATTATTAATATTATTATTATTATTATTATTATTATTATTATTATTATTATCATTATTTGTTATGAAGTATTTTTTTGTTTTTCCGTTTTAGATATTTGCTTATTTGGTTTGTTTGTTGTTTTGTTTGTATATTTTCTTTGCTTTTATTTAATTTTTTTTTTTGTAATTTTATAAAAATCAAATTATTTTTATCATATATTTACAAATAAAGCGATTTAGTAGCTCCTAATTATTTTACTATTGTTTATTATGTGCATTTTCTGCAATGTTCTTATTGTAATAATTATAAAAGAAATTATTATTATTATTGTTGTTGCTGTTATTATTTGGGCAGTGAATTGGCAGAGCGGTTAAAGCGTCGGAAAAAAATTTAAATTCTGTTATTTGTTCCATCTCTTTGTGTTCTGAGCTCAAATCCCGCCGAGTACAAGCTTGCATTTCATCCTCCAGAGTATCGATGAAGTACAGTTGTACTCAATATCGGAATCAATAAATTTGACTAACGGCCCTCTCTTAAAATTATTGACCTTGTATCTGAATCATTATTATTATTATTATTATTATTATGATTATGATAATAATAATAGTAATAATAATAATAATAATAATAATGATAATAATAATGATGATGATAAATAGAAATAAATAAATACATATATAAATGAATAAATAAATAAATAAATAAATGAATAAATAAAGCAGACCTTATGCAACCAACATGATGCACCGAAAGAGACTTTTGAATTAAAATCCATACGCATTTACACAGACAAGGGGAGAGAGAGAGAGAGAGAGTGAGTGAGAGAGTGAGACAGAGGAAAAGAGAGAAAGAGAGAAAGAATCAGACATCCATGGATAGCAAAGAAGTAGCCATCTTGGCTCATACGTACAGGTATACTAACGCTCACTCCATCACACCTCAATTTGCCTCATGGCAGAGAGGAATATATGTATATATATATATATATATATATATATATATGTGTGTGTTTATATATATATACATGTACATATAGGTGTATATATATACAGCTAGATAGATAAATAGATAGATACTGATATTGATATGCATACATATGTATGTATATCATACATAAAGAACCCAAATAATCATTATTGCTATTAAGATGTAAATGCATACGTGTGTGCGTGCGTGCGTGCGTGCGTGCGTGTGTGTGTGTGTGTGTGTGTGTGTCTGTGTGTGTGTGTGTGTGTGTGTGTGTGTGT
>NC_068983.1:5884029-5889032 GCF_001194135.2 Octopus bimaculoides | reverse complement strand
TATATATTGGTGTGTGTGTGTATGTATATATACAGGTATGTATCTATGTAGGCATGTTTGCTATAATATGCTATATACATATACGATTGCAAGCATGCATGCATGTATGGGTTTGCATGCATGCATGCACACATGCACAAATATCTTTTAGTGCACGTGTAGGAAATGTCCAAGTTTGGTTACCAAGTCATTATTATAAATTCTTGATGATGCATCATCGTTTTCTCTCTTGCCGTTCTTTTATTGATTTACTGATTCAAAACATACAGTTTCCATTTCTTTTTTTGTCCTTTGCTCTTTGTCTACTATTTTGGTCTTTAATGTTATCGTTTGTATTTACGCATGCCATTTCATACGAATATAGTTTGAATCTGATTATAGAGAAAGTCTGAGGCATTTTAGTTTGATTTCTCAGTTTTTTGATTTCGTATTTATATTATATATAATTTTTTTTTTCTTTGACGTTCGCATCTTTATGTAGAATTGAAACCGGAATCGAGACGATTAAGTAATAAGCTTTACAAAGATTTTTATTTGGAAAAAAAAAAATCTTTCAGTGTCTTTCAGTGATTTTCAGTGATTTTCAGTGTTTTTCGCTATGTTCGCCATCATTCCGTCTCTTTGCTTATTAATTAGTCCGTCAATATGCTGTCTGTCTTTTTGTGTTTCTTCTTTTCGTTTTTTGTCTTTTCTTTTTCTCATTAACTTAATTTAACTCCGGTGATCAGAGAAAACCTGAGGTGATGGAAAATGCCCGTAATTTGTTTGTAGACCGCCTGTCGTCATTAAAGTGCGAGGCAGCATGGGTCGTTGACCTTGGATGCTGTTTGTTCCGCTGTATCTCAGGTATAAAGCATCCAGATTAGAGATGATGCTAGCAGCCTGCGGATAATGAATTGACCAGTAAGGGTTAGCTTGGATCATCCTCTGAACTGCTGCATAATTACCAGCCTCTGCGAGCAATTCTAATCCAACGGCTGTCTGCCGTTTCCATTTAGTTCTGTAAAAGGAAAAACAAAAGCCATGTAAGTCAAGTAGTGTTAATTTTGTCACATGTTCAGCGATTTTGAGGGGTGGGGTAATTCGAATACATGGAGCCCAGTACTTGAAAGGATAAAAGCTAAAGTTGACCTCGGCGGAATTTGAACCAGAATTTAAAGAGCCTGCAAAAATGCCACTAATCATTTTCCCGCCACGCTAACGATTCTTACCGCTTCAAATAATTACATATTTTGGCACAAAGCCAGGAGATTTATAGGGCGGAGCTAATCGATTACATCGACTCCAGTACCTCACTGGTACTTATTTTATCGACCGCGGAAGGACGAATCGCTAAGTTGATCTCAGCAGAATTTGACCTCAGCGCGTTGAAAACCAAAAGCTGTATCACTAAGCATTTCGTCCAATGTGGTTACGATTCTCCAAGTTCACTGCCTTAAGTAGAGAAAATAATGGTTTCTAACATGACAAAATGGCCACAATTTAGAAGGAAAGGAACAGTCAATTAAATCGATTCCAGCACTCGACTGGTGCTTCATTTATCGATTCTGGGAAACCGATATGCTATGATAATCTGGGCAAGAGTTGAAATACATATCGCAATCATTATTTCTGACGCACTAATGATCGCAACGCAGGATCAATAACGTAGGATAGATAAAAGAATGTATTACCTGTTGAGTACTAATTTGGACCTAATCAATTGTTGCATCCCACAAAATTGGTAGCAATTTACCAATTAGAAACCAATAATTATTATAACTAATATTTATTGTTGGTTACTTGGCAACACTAAAAATTCCACCCTACATTATATGGAATTAATCATTATGTACATATCTAATTGTTTGATGGTTAAGCAGTAATAATGTTGTTAATAATCTATATTTATTGAATTTGCACAAATGGAAACTTTGTTTTATCTAATCATAGTTTAATCTGATAAAATATGCGTAAAAGACACATATTACACATTTAAAAACACTCAACGACGATAAACTTCACTTAAACATTTATTATTTAGTGTCAAATTTTCGTCGCACGAACTACAACCTGGTCACCAAATAAGAATTGAAGTATGCATCTTCCACACTGCAATTGTTTTAGTTTCAACACACGGACAGAAGATCAAATCACGTGCCTGGTAGGTACACCTCCGAAATATATTATTTTTAGTTTGAAAATTATTATTTCTTTAAAAATATTTTGTATAGGTACTACAAAATAAGAAAAAATACTGAAATTATAATTATTGAAATTATATAAAGTTATCTTATATTTCCCATTATAGCTAAAGTCCATACGCAACATCATAGGTCGTGCGATGGATAACACATCAATTTACAATAACATCTGAACATATTTGAAAACTAAGCACTAAGGACTTAGGGATTTTAAGAATGTGAGTTGGGTGGACAATCGTGATAGTGATAACTCTGACATCAACAGAGTCAAAATCCCAAGTAGCTTGTATTCTATGTAGGGGTAATGATTGTTTAAAAAATCTGAGCCAATGAGGTTGCAGCTACTCACTCAGCTGACTCACATCGCCACTGTATAATCACATCACATGCCCTTTTATTTAGTGTCGTTTTGATTTTATTTATATCGTGGTTGTGTGGTAAGAAGCTTGCTTCCCAACCACATGGTTCCAGATTCAGTCCCACCGCATGACACCTTTAGCAAGTGTCTTCTACAATAGCCACGGGCCGACCAAAGCCTTGTGAGTGGATTTGGTGGACGAAAATTGAAAGAAGCCCGTCGCATACATACGTATATATTTATGTGTGTGTGTTTTTGTATCTGTGTTTGTTCCCCCGCCTCACCCCGCCACCATCGCTTGACAACCGATGTTGGTGTGTGTACGTCCCCATAACTTAGCGGGTCGGCAAAACAGGCCGATAGAATAAGTGCTAGGCTTACAAAGAATAAGTGCTGGGGGTCGATTTCTTTGACTAAAACCCTTTAACTCCAGCATGGCCGCAGTCAAATGACTGAAGCAGTTGATGACGAGCCTGACAAAGGAGCTTCAACGCCACAGGTTCTCAAAGTAGGCGCTACCGTCCCCTGCCGGTGAGCGTTGAGACAGTCCAGGTAGGCGCTGGTGCCTAAGGGGGTGGTAGAGAAAAAGGAGGCGTTGGGAAGAAGGCAGTGGATTGGGGGAAGCTATGAATTTATTATAATATTATAGTATTGTATACAAATTATATAATATTATATTAAACATCAAATGATTCATAGTATATATAAATTAGTAAAATATAAAATATTTATTTATATATAGAAATAGGGGTGGGGCGCTGGGGTATTATGTGGCCATGAGTGGTTCAAAAAGCTTGAGAACCTCTGCTCTACACCATCATTCGGCCTCCTTTGAATAACTGCAGAATCTCCCCCCGGTTACACAATAATTGTCTTCCATAATAAAGGACTCGTTGGCCAACGTATTCCCGGACAAACACAGTTGCATAAGAGATAGACAGGATAGTTAGAATTTGTTGCCTTTGATTATACATCTGCTTAACCGGAACTGCTTCGGTATTAAAGAACAACTGTAAGAAGAACAACAATAACACCGTTCTATTAAAATGAAGCAATGAATTTTATATACCGTCGGTTTTGGTACCAAGTTTTCACTTGCGTATCAGTGAGGTTGAGTTTTGCGGCCAGCTCCATTCGATCCTGGACACTGAGGTATTTTTGACGTTCAAATGATTTCTCCAAACAGTGTAACTGATGGTCGGTAAACGCCGTTCTCGCCTTCCTTGGTTTCTTGCTTTTCATTGATGGAATATCTTGACTCGAAGAAATTGTTTCATCTTCCCGTTTCACTGAAATAGCAATGAATGAGAAAATAATTAGATAAATAATTGAACGAAATATAAAAGGCATAACATAACACAATTATAGGTAATGCGAGAAATAAAGGCCATTTCTTCAATTGCCTTATATAATTGGAATAAACATTTGATTTAATATTATTATGAGTTAAACAATGGACAATGTGCACAACTATAGAGAAAAATACAGAAGCATTCGAGATATGGATCTTCCGCGGATTGAGCAGGTTAAATTGAAACGAACGATACGGTAACAAATGCTGCAGTACTAGAATAGCTGAAAGTCAAAAGAAACGCATTGTCGAGAAAGAAGTCCATCAAGTTATCATATTTTGGGCATACAATGCACCACGTGTCACTAGCTAAGACTATCATGACAGGAATTGTTGAAAGGAAGATAGCAAGAAGACATGAAAGATGTTTGTGGACAGACGACATCAGACAATGGACTGGAAACACTGTGTGTTAATAAGAGAAATCAACCGAACAATTGTATATTGGAATTTCAATGATATATCGGAATTGCGTCAGTGACCGAGCATTCACTTTGACTGAACTGTCCACGCATACACAGCTTATAAACACGGTAAAAGTATTTACACCTACAAGTGTGGTCAGTGTAGTAGTTGTACTACCAACTATTATTGAAACTACACACACATACACCCACATATATATGTATACGTTCATATATGTATGAATATGTATATGTAGATAGATAGATAGATATATAGATAGATTGATAGGTAGATAGATAGATAGATAGATAGATAGATAGATAGATAGATAGATAGATAGATAGATAGATATTGGTATGTAGCCATGTGCAAGAAACTATTTGTGTGTGTTCGAATGTACTTGTATGTGTTTGTGTATGTGTGTGCATGTATGTGTATGTGTGCGTGTGTGTGTGTGTGTGTGTGTGTGGATGTGTGTAACAAAGTACCAGTCAAATACTGAGATAGATTTAATCGACCGTTCCATCCTGGAAAGCGTGTGATCTTGTGATTATGTTGGAAATCATTATTGGCGTCATCATCAACTTCATCCCATCGTCATCCCCACCACCATCACCACCACCACCTCCATCATCATCATCATCATCATCATCATCATCATCATCATCATCATCATCATCATCATCATCATCAGCGTCGTCGTCGT
>NC_068983.1:5883324-5883760 GCF_001194135.2 Octopus bimaculoides | reverse complement strand
GACAGACATGGTGATGAGGAGAATTACTGTAAAGAAGGCGCTGCTCTTGCAGTTGCTAATGGTGATATGATATTCGGATGGGTGGGGGTGGGGGGTGAGGGGTCGAAGAGGGCTGATGGAGTCGGTGATGTTTATGATGATGATGATGATGATGATGAAGACGATGATGACGATAACGACGACAATGATGATGATGATGACGATAATGATGATGACGATGGTGGTGATGGTGGAGCTGGTGTTGGTGGTGGTTTGTTGGTGGCTGTAGCAGTGCTGGGGATGACATTCTCACATCTCAGCTAAGTTGGCTATCCATTATTATCATTATTATAATAATAATAATAATAATAATTATTATTATTATTATTATTATTATTATTATTATTATTATTATTATTATTATTATCATTATTATTGCTGCTGCTGCTGTTGTTGT
>NC_068983.1:5878004-5883314 GCF_001194135.2 Octopus bimaculoides | reverse complement strand
TTGTTGCTGGTGTTGCTGCTGCTGCTGCTTCTGCTGCCACTGCTGCTGTTGTTGTTCTTGCTGCTGTTAATATTATTAATTTCATTTTTTTTTTTGGCATCATTCATATTTTGAGAACTATTTGTATGCAGTTTCCTTGAAGAGCGATGACTGAGCCGATCGCTAGAAACATTGATATAAAAACGTCATGTAGGTGTGTTTTGTTTGTTTGTTTGCTTTTTTTTCTTTGCATACCCTAAAACTTAAAACTAAACCTAAACGATAGGTAAACAAAATTAGATGTTTACAAACTCACTTCCTTTACAAATTAAAATAATAATGAACTATTCAGTACGTGCATTCACACGTGCAAATATATGCCCACGTTAATGAACACACACACATATATCAACACAGCACGTTCACATTCACACACATACACACACATACATACACACACACACATACATACACACATACACTCTCTCTCTTTCTCTCTCTCTCTCGTTTGCTCGCTTGCTCGCTCTTTCACATTATTACATAGTCATACGGAGTGATGATTAGTCGTGACTGATGGCTATAAGGGAATATGACAAACTCGAGTGACATCAAAAAAGCAACACTCACACACTTACATACACATGTACACACACGCACACAAGCACACACACACACACACGCACACAAGCACACACATACACACATACACACACATAACCACATACACAAACACGTTGATTATCTCATGCCGTAGCCACATAACTACCTGATACGCTGGAAATTTCCCCAGCAAATAAGATAGACAATAATAATCCGATATAAAAAGTTCGAAATTTTTGGAGACGTGGCCAGTTGATTAGATTGACCCCAGGTCGCAACTGGTATTTAATTTATCGACCCCGAAAGGATGAAAGGCAATGTCGACCTCGGCGGAATCTGAACTCAGAACGTAAAGACAGACGAAATACCGCCAAGCATTTCGCCCGGCGCGCTAACGTTTCTGCCAGCTCGTCGCTTTGCTATGATTATTTTCTACTCTAGGCACGAGGCCCGAAATTTTGGGGGAGGTGGCCAGTCGACTAGATCGACCCCAGTACGCAACGCAACTGGTACTTAATTTATCGACCCCGAAAGGATGAAAAGCAATGTCGACCTCGGTGGAATTTGAACTCAGGACGTAAAGACAAACGTTTCTGCCAGCTCACCGCCTTGCTATTATTACAATAATGAACGAATGATCATAGATTCAACACGAAACATTATCGTTGCAAAAACAGAAGCATTTTTCTTTTGGTTTTTTCATTGCAATCTTTAATTTTTGATAAAATTTTCAAAATGTTTGTTTAAATGAACCCATTTCAAGAAGGTATCAAGCGGGTCTCAGGTTGGCCAGGCCTGGATTAACCCAAACCACCAGGAAGATGCTAGGATGGGTGCCATGTTGGTGAAATCGCACACGATATATTGTGCAATCGGTCTCAGCTCCGTGCTGATAGTTCAAGGAAATTACTAAACTAAAGAAACTCTCCGATAATGTGACGGAATCATTTATCCTTTCTCAGTGTAATTCCTCAATGTCGCCTTGTCCAATATTTTGCAGACTGCCGAGAGGATGACTGAGGAAGTTGGCTCGGTTGGATTGAAACCCAGTGTGTAGAGATCCGGAATAAATATCACGAGCCATTTTAGCAGACGCTGTATGAACTCTACCAATCCACCTCCAAGGCTTATATAGGACAAAAGTTCTGTTCCAGGTCGCATAGACTTACAATGCCAGTTTCTTGGTTTCTGTGACATATACATTCCCTCATCTCTTGATGGGACGCCGTTCTATCGCAGGATTTATTTGTTTTGCCATCTGAGTGGACTGGAGCACCGAGAAATGAAGTGTTTTGCTCAAGAACACAACGCATCACCTGGTCCAGGAATCGAAACCACAGTCTTATAATTACGAGTGCAACACCTTAACCCCTAAGCCATGCAGACGCACAAGAGTTATATAGCGGAAAACTAAATGATTTCAATCCCTTCGCTACTATCTCGAAAAATAAAAGTCACATTAGACATTCCCCCTTTTTTCACAAAATGTTAGGGCATGGCCTGAATGATATTTAGCTGCTATTTCTAACAGTCGAGCGACAACAAATTGAGTGTTGATTCAATGAACTGAACACAACATCTTAGCTGTAGGAAATGTGCGCTATAGAAAGCGACTTTAAAAGATATAACAGTGTTTGAGATGATCTCGGCTGTTTGTTATAGAAGTTATAAAGAGGTGTGTCTGTGCGAGAGCGTGCGTGTGTTTGTGAGCTGTTTCCGATTGTGTTTTATAGAGGGATTAATAATTTATTAAAACGTAGATAAATATATACAATAGTTTCTTGTTTATGTGTGTGTGCGGAAAGCAATTTCTTCATGAGAGGGTGTCATAAATATTTCGATATATAAGACGGCGACAATAAAATGTATGATCACATTGTCAGAAGCATACTAGAAACACTTAAGACGGTTATTTCATGCAGAAATAGTACATAATTTCACCTCCTCTAAGGCAATTGTTTCAATAGATTTATAACGTGAATCAGTGAACTGGTTCGGAAGAGAAGAGATCGTAATGTTTCCGAACCATTGCTGCTTTTCAAACTCTTATAATATGTCTATTTTCTTCAACATCGTGGCGTTTAATACGACTGCATAGCGGCAAAACTCTGTGAAGGTGGAGCCGTTAATTACATTTTAGGCTGGAAACATTTCAATGAAAATGTAAGTGGTACATTGAAGGTTTTGGGAGTTACTTATTTATTTAGGATTCGATTTGTAACAAAAGGCGCCACAATATTAGTAAACACAATATCCCCCTCACACACACACACACACACACACACACATACACACATACACATATATCAAGGTATATATACATGTATGTATGAATGCATTTATACACAGTTACGCAGACGCATATATATGCATGTACATATATGTATATATATATAGAGATGTATATTTATATTGTGTGTGTGTATATATATATATATAAAGTTTACATACATGTATACATATTTACATGTGTGTGAATTTGAGTGTGTGTCTCTGTGTGTTTGTATGTGTACGCGCGCGTGTGTGTTTAGAGAGAGGGAGAAAAAGAGGAGGAGACTTCTTGCAGGTAAGGTCGTTACTCTACTACAAGGTTCCGAGTTCGATTTTTCGGCGAGTACATTTTACTGCGTGCACTTAAGGGATGATTATCAATGAATACACAGTGAATGAAATTGGCTGAGCGGAAACTGTGTTGAAGCTGTTTATATTAACTGCTAACTCCAAAAGTTGTTTTTTTTTTATTCTCTCCCTGTATATTTTCTCGCCTTCCTTTCTGTTGAAGAGCGTAGGCTCAAAACATAAAAGACTTTCTCACCTTCCCGAGCGTCAAACTAATACACCTGCTTCTTGTTTATACACCTGTCTCCCTCTTTTGATTTTCTGTAAATTTCAACTAAGTATGTGTGTGTGTGTGTGTGTGTGTGTGTGTGTGTGTATGTTTGTATGTATGTGTATATGTATGTATATATTCAGTATTTTATTTCTTTTTTTCTTTTTCAGCAAAGCTCAATAAACATCATTTTAGAAGTGAGTCTGTATGACTCACAATTACATACAGCACACACACACACACACACACACACACACACACACACACGCGCGCGCGCGCGCGCGCACACACAGAGAATTTCCGTCCTAAATTCACTCACGGATTTTGGGTCAACGTGATGTTATGTTAAGAATATATTAGCAAAGACGACACCCCATGGGATCGAAAGCAGAACAACGTGAAAGCAAGCGTCCCTATAGACATGAATAACACTGGAGTCACTCATAATCGATACAGAGATTAAATACTGTTTAGAAATAAAACCAAAGCAGATTTGCATTTCATTTTGATTGGCTGAATAAATATAATCTTCCGGTAATGAATTAATGAATAGTGAAATTAATTATGTTGGCTGGCTTGTATATGAAATGAAGATGATTAAGCAGAGTCAGAAATAAAATATAACAGCGTCAACAAACATCATTATGACCACTGATTCTAACTTCGACAATATGGCGTTGCCACTCCACCACCAACACCACCGCAAAAGCAATAATAATAATAATAATAATAATAATAATAATAATAATAATAATAATCCTTTCTACTGAAAGCACGAGGCCTCAAATTTTGGGGAAGGGATTAAGTCGATTACATTGACCCCAGTGCGCAACTACTACTTAATTTATCGACCCTGTAAGGATGTAAGGCAAAGTCGGCCTCGGCGGAATTTGAGCTCAGAACGTCAAAATGGATGAAATATCACTAAGGATTTTTTCCCGCATGCTAACGATTCCGCCATCTCGCAACAACAACAACAACAACAGTAATAATAATGATTTCAAATTTTGGCTCAAGGCCAGTAATTTGGGGGAATCACGTCGATCTCTTATTTTATCGATCCCGAAGGGACAAAAGGCATTTCGAACTTAGAACGTAAAGTCGAAAGAAATGTAGCTAAGCATTTTCACCAGCATAATAACGATTCTATCAGCTCGCCTCGCCGCCTTAATAATAATAATAATAATAATAATAACAATACTTTCTACTGAAATCACAAGGGGCCTGAAATGTTAGGGAACGGGGCTAGTCGATTACATTGACCTCAGTGCTTCTCTGGTACTTAATTTATCAACCTCGAAACGATAAAAGGCAAAGTCGACCGCGGTGGAATTTGAACTCAGAACGTAGAGATGGATGAAATGCTGCTAAGCATTTTGTCCGGGGTTGCTAACGGTTCTGCCGGCTGACAGCCTTGACCTCTTTCATTAATAAGAACGACACCAATAACAACATCACCGCCAGCAATTGAATCCTACCACCAATAACAACAACAACACCAATAATGTAACCATTGCCATCAACTCAGCTGAACTCATACCACCACCACCACCGACAACAACAACAACAACAATACCAATAGCAATGACATAGAATCTGCCGCTACCAACACGTCGTCCTTCTATATCAGTAATGACGACTGTCGCCGTCAACACCATTCCATCGATACCATTGAGACTGGCTTCAATACCACCAAACAAAATCTAGAATGACCAACGGCCTGAGAAGCCGAGCTAACGACGGAACCTCGATGGCAGTGTTTCTCAAACTATACTGGCAGTTTTTATTCCTCCCAATCTGCCAGGGACTGGAAATATTTCTTCGAAACAATATATAGAATGAATATAATAAAAGTTGATAATTTTTTTTAGCTTATATTTATTTTGTAAACAAATAAATAC
>NC_068983.1:5875029-5876650 GCF_001194135.2 Octopus bimaculoides | reverse complement strand
GAGAGAGAGAGAGAGAGAGAGAGAGAGAGAGAGAGAGAGAGAGAGAAGGAGGAGAGGAGAAGAAGGAGAGAATGAGAAGCAAATTAGAGGAAGGGTAGGTCGTATGGTGAGAGGGGAGGCGAGGATGCGTTAAATGTGTTATAACATGCAGAGAGAGAGAGGGAGAGCGAGAGTATTATATGCAGAGTGAGAGAGAGAGAGTGTGTGTGTGTGAGTGTGAAGGAGGAGTAGGAGGAGGGAGAGAGAGAGAGAGAGAATGGGCGACTGAACGAAAGAGAGGACTTCAAACAAAAATTTAAATAAGAATCTCATAAAACGCACCGTGATATTAATAATAACAATGGCAAGCTTGTACAATAGACCAACAACACAATCGGTGGTGTTTTCTTTATTTTTACGCACAGATATTATTATTACACACGTATATTTACACACACACACACACACACATACACACGAGCGCAGATTTGGACACACAGATACATGTATATATATATATATATACACACACTCGGGAGAAATACGCATACGTGAACATCCATCTTCGCAAAAGCATTCGTATGCATGCGTACATAGAGAAAACACGATGTGTGTATGAACACACTTTATTCTGGCAATTAAAAACAAATGAATGAGAAAGAGAGAAAGAGAGGGGGAAGAAAAGAGAGTAGAATGATAGAAAGAAGTAGAAGAAGAAGAGGAAGGAGAGGTAGAATTGACGCTCTGCTTCGTTAATTAATAAAGCGATGCCACAGGTGTTTATCGTAAAATGACCATTTTCCTAGCACATTGGATCAATTATCTCTTCGTTTCTCTTCTCATCCTATCTCAATTTGTCTCTCTTTCTCTCTGTAACTCTATTTCATTCTTCCGCATTCTCTTGCTCTCTTTTTCACTTTCCCTTCCTTTCTCTCTCTCTTTCTCTCTCTCTCTCTCTCTCTCTCTCTCTCTCTCTCTCCCTCTTTCTCTCGTAGCTACAGATGTATTCTACTGCCAAGGTATAAACGTATCATCTTTTCCATCCACCTTCTTCGTCACATTTACACAAGCATGTACGTATACAAACACGCTCGGTGCGCACAAGCACACTCACATAGATAGATAGATGGATAGATAGATAGGTAGGTAGGTAGGTAGGTAGGTAGGTAGGTAGGTAGACAGACAGATGGATGGATAGATAGATAGATAGATAGATAGATAGATAGATAGATAGATAGATAGATATGCACACACACATTTACACACAGTAATCTGGTAAATTCGTCGTTATGTTCTGAGTTCAAACTCCACCGAGGTCGACTTTGCTTTTCATCCTTTTGGTGTCGGACGTTGTTCAATACCTATTTCGACTAACCATTCACATAATCAAACGATTACACACAAACATACACGCATATTGTCGTTGAATGTTCGAAATGAGGAGTCGATAGACTGTCGACAACTGATGAAGGATCCTTTCTTTGTGTTTACTTGTCCTGTTTTCCCTTTGTTTTTTCTCGTTGTTTACGTATTTCATGATATTTGCACCGTTGGTGACGTCCTGTACCCATATATGCATGCATGTATATATATACATATATGCATGTATGTATATATATATATACATATACATATACATATA
>NC_068983.1:5869184-5871162 GCF_001194135.2 Octopus bimaculoides | reverse complement strand
TCTCGTCACTAAATACAAGCCCTCCACCACCACCACCACTACCACCACCACCACCGCCGCCGCCACTACCTCCACCACAACCATCACGATAAACACCTTTACCTTACCTTTTATGTTTCCCACCCCCTACAGGGACCTCCTTTACCCTTCTCTTACCAATACCCGTTGAGAAATTCTTTTCACCCTTTCCTCCACCCGTTTCAACAACATTTGCGGGGTGCAGTGGATTTATTTGTTTTTAATTATATCCCAATGTTTTGTTCTTTCTGACACTTACCGTATCATTCATCCATAGATTCACACACATACACACATAATTAAGCCCCCACGCATACACACACATACACACATATATACACACACGTACACACCGTCCCCTTGTGCGTCTATGGTTCACTGCACAAATAACATATTCTACGTCTATATATTCTCGTCTCCTCACCAACTTATTAACTCTATTCTCAATTTTTATTCTCATAACCTATTATTACAAGTTTAGTGTTATCGAGGCAACGAACAGCACAGTATCTCAACGATTTTCAACCTTTTTCTCCTTTTTCTTTATTTTCTTTATTGTTTTTTTTTTGTTCTGTTTTGTTTTCGACTCACGGCACCTTAAATAAGACACTAGATTGGGACACACTATCAAGATTTTGCAAGTACGTATAGAAACACACACACACACACACACACATACACTTGATTTATACATACGCACACTTACACACACACACACACACACACACACACACACACATATATATGTGTGTGTATGAGTGTTTATATACATACATATATAATACATATATACATACATATATATATGTGTGTGTGTGTGTATGTACATGTATATATTCAGATACATACACACATGTATGTATGTATAGTATATTTTTCTATCTGTCTATCTATCTATCTCTTTCTCTCTCTCTCTCTCTATCTCTCTCTCTCTCTCTCTCTCTGTATATATATATATATATATATATATATGTATATATATACACATACAAATGTATGTAGATACCTATAGATGTATACATACATGTGTGTGTGTGAGTTTGTGCATGTGTTTGTTTGTGTGTGTGTGTGCGCGTGTGTGCGCGCGTGTGTGTGTACATATATATATATATATATATATATATATATATATATATATATATATATAACTAGCATTAAAATTGATGTATATAAAATAAACATGCTTGCATGCATTACACTTTGCGACATTTAATACAACTGCTCTCCTGAACTGCATGAAAAACTCTTCCCCTGAAAATTCAAGGCACACCTGCGTGCTAAACCCCAGTAGGTGTGATCTGTCGGTGGACTTACTGAAAATTGTAGTCGGTTCTTTGCTTCTTAAAACAGATTAAAGAACAGGAAGACGCGTGGGACAATAGATGTAAAAATAAAGCGGCGAGCTGACAGAGTCGTTAGCACGCCGGGCAAAATGCATAGCGTTATTTCGTCTGTCTTTATACTCTGAGTTCAAATTCGGCCGATGTCGACTTTGCCTTTTATCTTTCTGGGCCAATTAAATAAGTACCAGTCACACACTGGTGTCGATGTAATCGACTTAATCCCTTTGACTGTCCTTGTTTGTCCCCTCTATGTTTATCCCTCCTGTGGGCAATAAAGAAATAAATATATGTGAAAATCAAAGATGCGATAGTCGTGGTTGGAAGAACTTGAATCATAGACCTGTTCGATCAGCGCTGCTTTCCTTTCAAGCAACAACAACAAGACACACAACGGGGACAACAACAACAACTACAACAACTATATTTCTAGTTATTTTTGTTGGCATATTTGAAGGTGTAATTAATTCTGTTGTGGAAAGTGGGGTGTTTTAAACGAGCGCTTGTTTGTCTCTGTGAGTTTGTGTGACTTTTTTGCGTTTGTGTGTGTGTGTGTGTGTGCGTGTGTGTGTGTGTGTGTATGTGTGTGTGTGTGTGTGTGTGTGTGTGTGTGTGTGTGT
>NC_068983.1:5865794-5866687 GCF_001194135.2 Octopus bimaculoides | reverse complement strand
ATATGTATGTATGTATGAATATTCTAATATGCACTTTGTTTTTATACAGTCAAATGTCTGAAACAAGTAAAATACACCTCAATGGAATTTGTACTCGGAACGCAAAGGCAGATGAAATACCGCTATGCATTTCGCCCGGAGTGCTAGCATTTCTTATTTCTTTATTGCCCACAGGGGGCTAAACATAGACGGGACAGGCAAATGGATTAAGTCGATTGTATCGACCCCAGTGCGTAACTGGTACTTAATTTATCAACCCCGAAAGGATGAAAGGCACAGTCGACCTCGGCGGAATTTGAACTCAGAACATAAAGACAGACGAAATACTGCTCAGCATTTCGCCCGCGTGCTAACATTTCTGCCAGTTCGCCGCCTGAGAAAACCTGTAACATTAACACATGCATGTTCCATGACGTTAACGATTTCGATTTTGTCTTAGCTGGCGTTCCATAATTAAAGTTAACTAAATTTTAGTCAATTGTAACTCGTGTGTCATTCTTTAGACACAAGAGCAATAACGCTCGAACGAACACACGCCGTGGCGAATAGAGCATAACTATGGATTCTCATCAGCATCAGCTTTGTTCATTTCCGTTATTATTATGTTAAATAAGTGACACCTTTGAAAGGACCCCGAATGCACTTGAATCACTAACAGTCATCCATACTTGCAGATGATAATAAATATGGTCGCACCTGCCGTAAGTGACTGTTCTCTCTCACACTTCCTCGCACGCTCTCTGTCTCTCTCCCTAACTCAAACACACACACACACACACACACACTTTCTCTTCCACCTCACCTCCAGCCAATTTTATATGCATGTATGAATCTATGTGTGTATGTATTTACAAACATAGGCATACATATATATATATATATATATATATATA
>NC_068983.1:5865009-5865784 GCF_001194135.2 Octopus bimaculoides | reverse complement strand
ATGCGCCCTTTTTAAAGCCTAGCCAGGCTCATGGGCCCGGTTTCCCGGTTTCAATGGCGCATGCGCTTTCCAGTAGGACGGGACGCCAGTCCATGGCAGCGTGACTCATTTTTGCCAGCTGAGTGAACTGAAGCAACGTGAAATGAAGTGTTTTGCTCAAGAACACAACGCGTCGCCCGGTCCAGGAATCGAAACCACAATCTTACGATCATGGTGCTGACACCCTAACCACTAAGCTACGCGCCTCCACACTCCGTTATATTACCAGTATGAAATAGAAGTCAGCCGTAACATGTGGCAATGTTGACATACGAAATTAAAAAAAGACAAAACAACAACAATAAAAACAACAACAACAGCGACAACAACAAAGAGAAATCAAAGACAGTGACATAACAATACAAAAGCCCCACCCAAAATATTGCCCTTCATATTGGAAAGTAAAGAGGCGTGAATGAATGTGTGAGAAAGTGAGTCAGTGAGAAAGTGTAGCTCTGAATCAGGGTGTCTGTGAGGGTGTTGGCTAACAAAATAATAATAATAATAATGATAACAATAATAATAATAATAATAATAATAATAATAATAATAATAATAGTAATTTCTTTTATTCTTTTATTTGTTTCAGTCATTTAACTGCGGCCTTGCTGGAGCAGCCGCCTTTAGTCGAGCAAATCGACCCAGGACTTATTCTTTGTAAGCTTTGTACTTATTCCATCGTTCTCTTTTTGACGGGGACGTAAACACACCAGCATAGGTTGTCAAGCGATGCTGG
>NC_068983.1:5863687-5864823 GCF_001194135.2 Octopus bimaculoides | reverse complement strand
ATATATATATATATATATATATACAACGAGCTTCTTTCAGTTTCCGTCTACCATATCCATTCACAAGGCTTTGGTCCGCCCGAGGCTACAGTAGAAGATATTTGCTCAAGGTGCCATGCAGTGGGACTGAACCCGGAACCATGTGGCTGGTAAGCAATCTATATATATATATGGGATATATGGATTCAACTAATTTTTAACTTGATTTATTTATCCATCTATCCATCTATTTATCACTGTCTATCTATCTGTCTGTCTGTTTCTCTCTTTCTCTCTCTCTCTCTCTCTCTCTCTATATATATATATATATATATATATATATATATATACACATACAAACATAGACAATACATGTATCTCCTGCATCTTCTTTCGTAGGCCCATTCGCTCGTATAGATAGAGAGATAGATAGATAGATAGATAGTGGAAAGCGTGATAGAGACATAGTATTGCTGTAGCACAAGCTTCCTAACTCCTCTCAGATTTCCTCAAATATGGCTGTCTGCTTTTCTTGCCAGATCTATGTAGATACGACGTGTTACTGTGATGTCGGTGCGTATCTATATTCGAAAAGATCGTGCACGAAAATTTATTTAAATATTTCACTATCCGCCGGACGTTTATCTGCTATTTAACATTATAATTAAAGGACAACTGCCGGACAGGATGAATAATTGCTATTGGGCCGATCTGTGCTTCTAATCTTTCCGGATCGTTAACATACGCGCCAGTAACATTACTTGTGGTTGCGCTGTTGTTGTTGCTGTTGTGGTTGTGATGGTGGTGGTGGTGGTAATGGTTGTTGTTGTTGATGATGTTGATGGAGGTGTTTGTGGAGTGGCAGCGGTGGTGGTGATGGTGGTGTGGTATGGTATCAAATGCGGCCAAATGATGATCGTTACTAGCATCTGTGGCTATTGTCGTTTTCATACTAGAGGTGGTGGTTCTTGTAGTAGTGGTAGTGATGGGGATGACGGTGATGGTAGTAGTGACGATGATGGTGGTGGTGGTGATGGTGGTTGTGGTGATGGTGGTTGTGATGGTGGTGGTGATGACAGTGGTAGCGGCTGTGTTTCGGTGATGTTAGTAGTAGTAGTAGAAGTAGTAGTAGTAGTAGTGGTGGTGGTGGTGGTGGT
>NC_068983.1:5861828-5863292 GCF_001194135.2 Octopus bimaculoides | reverse complement strand
AATTCAAACGTCACTCTGATGTGGCCGGACAGTTGCGCTAAGAATGCAAATGTCTGCAGAGTCCTCAGCCACTAATATGTTAACTTCACGACCAGGACATAAGGCGGCGAGCTGGCAGAAACGTTAACACGCCGGGCGAAATGCTTAACGGTATTTCGTCTTGCCGTTACGTTCTGAGATCAAATTTCGCCGAGGTCGAATTTGCCTTTCATCCTTTCGGGATAGATAAATTAAGTACCAGTTGCGTACTGAGGTCGATCAAATCGACTGCCCCCTCTCCCCAAATTTCGTGCTTTGTGGTTAAAGTAGGAACGAATTTCACGACCAATCATTCGGTTGATCGAACAACTAAATCCCTTTCCTCCAAACCGAGGGAGAATCTTATTGTCGTTCTTGTTTGGCCCTGCTCAATCCTAAACGAGCATATATATGATCAAAGGGAAACACAGTCATAGCCAACCCATCCGTTTAAGGATACGAAGGACATTATCCAACTGTCTTTTCCGGTAGGGTGTGTTTAGCCACTATTTCTAGCACGGCAAGTAACCATTTAGGGGTTTCGTCGGTGACGTCACCGTTGTTAGTATACTCTTTTGAGGCTTTCATTTGTTTCAATCGTTGGTCTGCGGCCATGCTGGAGCACTACCTTGACGGGTTTAGTCATACAAATCGACCCTAGTATTTATTAAAAAAAAAAATTTTAAAAAGCCGGTACTTATTCTATTGTCACTTTTGCCGAACCTCTAAGTTACGGAGACATAAACAAACTAACGCCTGTTGACAAGGAGGAACGAACATAAGCACAAATACGCACATACATATATAAACAGACACACAACGGGCTTCCATACAGTTTCTGTCTACTAACTTCACTCGCAAAACATTGGTCTGTCTGGGTCTATAGTGGAAAACAATTGCCTAAGATTTCGCACAGTGGGACTGAACACGAGACCACGTAGTAGCAAAGCAAGATTCTTAACCACACAGCCGTGCATGCGCCATAAAGAAACAAAACAGAGACAAAACAGGAGTCTCTTGTATTCTTGGCAAGAATTCTTCATTGACGATGTGTACTTTTAATGAAATTGTAATGAGAGTTTAACGTGACAGCGGAGGAGGGGCAAGAGGTGGGGTGAAACGTTATGTATATTTATTGACTGTGTAAAAAGGATTGTATGTGGGTCGTTATATATTTTAAGTTAATTAATTGAAAGTTGCGTCTTAAATGAAGAAAGAAATGAATAAGCCTAGCGGCAATTATTAGCAAGTCTTATGGAAAAGGGGAGATAATATCAAAGGAGAAATTACGAATTAATTTTTCATGGCTAATTTACATTGATTACATTACAATGTACATTACAATGCTTTTTATGTTGATGCAAATTCATACACACACATACACACACATACACACACATATATATAGGTATATATATATATATATATATATATATATATATATAT
>NC_068983.1:5850296-5855419 GCF_001194135.2 Octopus bimaculoides | reverse complement strand
GTCAAAATTTTGACTCTATATCTTCAGGAGGAGTTACCTCAATCCTTTCTATATTATTATTATTATTATTATTATTATTATTATTATTATTGTTGTTGTTATTATTATTGTTATTATTATTGTTATTGTTATTATTCCTTTCGTTATTGTCAATGCCGCTTTGATGAGCAGCGACGGCAGCGTTATTTGTGCAGTAAAGCTACAAAACAAACTTGCCTTAATCCTAGAAATAGAAAAACTACATTACACTGACCAGTTAAATATGTCTGCCTGTCAGATAATCCACCTGCTTATCTCAGCAACGGTGAAATCTCGATTAAATATTGAAATTTTACATCATTACGTGGAAATGATTTGCAAAATTAAATATACTCTTTCCTGATGGCAGAAACGTTATACAGGCACATGCACAGACGCACATACGCGCACCCATTCCCTCAGATATACATATATAGATATACACACACACATATGCATACATATACTTATATACATCCATCCATACATACATACATACATACATACATACATACATACACACGCATATGTCAATGTTCAGTTTTATTTCAAGATTTCTTGCCAATAGGGAAAGAACCGGTTTCTAACCTAGATCCAAGACTCCTTCATTGGAATTTCAACATCAACAACAAGGTATTTTTGTATGTATGTATGTATGTATATATGTATGTATGTATGTATGTATGTATGTATGTATGTATGTTTGTATATATGTGCAGATTTATATGTTTTATGTATGTATATATGTATGTATATATGTATGTATATATGTATGCATGTATGTATGCATGTATGTACATATATATATGCATGTATGTATGTATTTATGCATGTATCTCTATGTGTGTGTGTGTGTACAATCTTAAAACATAAATATGTGAGGCTTTTTTTTCTTTTAATGTGTATGTGTATGTGTGTAAGTATGTGTTTGTATGTGTGTATGTGTATGTGTGTGAGTGTGTTGTATGTATGTGTGTGCGTGTGTATACCCTTCGTCCTCAACCATATTTACTCTGGATTGACTCACGTGCCTCAGCTTATAGTTTGCATTTTCAATTTCTCATTCTTCATCTTCAAATAATTCTCTTTCATTTCCAATTATCTTTTCTTTAATCTGTTTTAATCTTACACTGTAAGCAAATGCTTGCTTTACCTTTTCGTGTATACTTTTAATTTTTAGTAACTCTTGCTCAGTTAATTTAGTAAAGTATTTTTTTTCCATTCGTAGGGTATCCCTATCCTATTCTTACGTCAACATCATTAATTCCACGTCGTAGTTTACCAGTTCGTGTAATCTGTGAAGAAGAGATGGTATGGACTGGTGTAGACGGAAATTGTAAGTCCCTGCATTATCTACCTTTTTCCTTAGCTCTTTCTGTTCCAAGACCATAGTCCACCTTTCCATATACAGATTCCACTATTCTCGGGAGCGTTGTGAGGGTAAAGTTCTATAGCATTTCTTCCATATCAGAAGCAACCAACTATGGCACTTCCTTTCAGAAGCAACCGTCATTACACTTTCTTTCTGGATTCCCAAGCTTGACCAATGGAAACCATGGATATTATTTAACTATTTTGCTTGTGATCTATCCCTAGGTCTCCAGCCGCTTGAAGATTTTGTCTTGTGATTCTTTCCAGCGGCATTCTAACCACATGTCCGATTTTCCCGAGCTGCGACCTCTCAAGGAAAGGAATTTAACTGCTGGACTTGAAGAAACTTCCTGCCCTCCGATCTATGCACCCTGTCGAATTAACTTTCTCCAGAGAACCTTTGAAGAAGTCCTGTTTCAGCTAAATCCAGAGTGAAAATTGAAATCCGATAGATATGAATTCAGAACATAGAAGGAATCTATTACAAATCTTTCGAAATTCTGAGACACAACTTTGCATTCTGAGCTCCAATTTAAACAAGGTTCACTATGTTTTTCATATTTCTGGGATCGATAGAATAAAGTAAAAACCGAAAAATAGACTCGATTTAATCAAACTTTCACCTAGAAATATGTGGTTGCTTCTCTAAGTTTCATGACAATTATGGTGTGTGACAAGATAAATTTTCTCACATGTGTGCCATATCATATAATGTAGGCAGGTTCAATATATTGCAGTGTTAGCAAACATAGGAGAACAGGAGTTTAAAGGTCTATCGCCAGTCCCCTACCGTCACTAGCAAAGAAACAGGGAACTGCCAAAGTGTTGCTCAAAATAGCAAGTCAAATCTCCTTTCAATCCATACTGTCATCTTGAAAAATGAATAGGAAAAGAACACATTGGATACTATATTTATGTCTACCTATCTATCTATCTAATTATTTATAAATAAACATATATATATATATATATATATATTTACATATATATATTTACGAATGAATATAGGATGGTCAACACTGGAACTCCTTTGTTCACAGTTCTGCTTCAATATAGTTTTTCGTGAATCTAAACTAAACAATAGTAACGGTTGGTCCTTTCATCACCAAACGCTAATTCCTCATCAATTTATATACTTAAAGCTGGAAACACAGGCCATTATAGTTCAGTGCTGAACTTCACAGAAAAGAAGTACTTTGTAATAGAGTAAACTGTCGTAATCTTGTAGTCTTAAGTTCAATTTTGTTCCCCGGAACGTTTCTTTCTTATATTTTAACTGTGATTGGCCTGCTTGTAATGCAGGTTTATTTTTAATTTCCAAAATACTTTAATCCTACAAAGAACCGGAATTTGGGCGCTGTCCTTATGAATCCTTGTTATCCAGAAAGGCTTTAGTTAAATAATTATACTAGTTACAAAGACAGTAAGCTAACAGAAACGTTAGCACGCCGGGCGAAATACTTAGCAGTATTTCGTCTGTCTTTACGTTCTGAGTTCAAATTTCACCAAGGTCGACTATGCCCTTCATTCTTTCGAGGGTCGATAAATTAAGTACCAGTTGCATACTGATGTCGATCTAATCGATTGGTCCACCCTCCCCAAAAATTTCAGGCCTTGTGCCTTGAGTAGAAAAGAATTATACTTGTCACAAGTCGTTGGTATCGGCATTAATTCATCTCCAATTGTAACAATCTGGGGACAAAGCCATACTGGGGGACTTTTCCAGCCTTTAATCAAATATATTTAATCTTGGATTGCATTATCCAATACGAACTTATCTTTTGTTTTTCTGTTTTATTTTCCATATAACAGGAAGAATCTGGGGAAGATGTAGATTCTTGCTATTTCCAGCAGGTCAAGCCCTTTTCTTATTGGTTCATATATTTCAGTAATGTTGTAAAAATATCAAAGAAAGCTTTGACAAGAGATTGTTACATCATAGTTTTCGATTTGAGGTAGAGAAAACATTTTGTATTCAATCACAGTTGTAATATCATTTAAAGATATTTTTTACATACAACTTGTAACATCATAATTTTATTCCAAGTTGTGACATGTCATAAATTAGTATTTTCACATTTTGCTTTAATAACTTTGATGCGCCATGAATTTCTGGTTATTAACACATAATGCGACAAAATCAATATACATACATATCTACACACACTCACACACACACACACACGCACACACACATACACACGCACATAAACTCAGACACTCACACACACATATGTTAAGTTTTACAAGGTAAAGGTTGCCAATGACTTCAAGGTTTCGGCCATGCCTTGATCATCGGACAACTTCATGCGATGAGCAAAGCGAAAGTTCTGATGAGAAAATTAATCTATAAAAACAATGATTAATATGTGTCTGTGCGTGTGCGTGTGTGTCTTTGCGTTTGTCAGTGTGTGTGTGTGTATGTGTGTGTATGTATGTGTGTTACACACATACACACACGAGTAAGCACATAGATGCGAAACAAGATGGGAAAAAATAGTACTCGAATACCGGAGGTAGAGTAATATCCTTTTATTTTTCATTCTGAAAGCTGAAAAAACATCACAAAAAAACTGCTACTCAGAATGTTACGTTCCCGTTCGTCGGGCAGGTGTGGTCAAACATTCTTGATCATAACTGCCTGACGAACAAGAACATGAAACTCTGAGTAGCAGTGTTTTGTGATTTTTTTTTGTGATGTTTTTGCAGGTTTAATAATAAACAAGTATATACATATATATATAAGTATATGTATATATATGTGGGTGTGTGAGCATATGTGCAGATATGTGTGTGTGTATGTTTGTTTGTCTGTCTGTTAGATTACATAGTAAATTTTATAATAAATATAAAATGTGATGGAATTCCCTCAAACTGTCTAGAAATAACAATCTTTTAGCCAAGAAAGGAATATAAGCTTGGCTTCACCAAGAGGCCATCATGTATTTGAAATCGTGCTTCTAGATTTAGAGACTAATATACTGAACAGATATATTTAAATGGGGAGAGAGAGAGAGAGCAGAAGTGAACGGGTTAGCCACTATTTGTTGATTGTCGACGTTACGGAAGATTACTAAACCATCGTTTCTGTAGAGACTTCAGAGAATATAAGCAATCTAAGTGAAAGCAGTTCAAGGTGTATGATGCAACAATGCAGCTAATTTCAACCGAATCTTTCGATCGAAATTATTCTCATTTATCCAGAAGCTATTATCAAGAAGTCAAATTGATTTTGTACCCTGTATAAGAATATTAATTTCAGAAACTGTAATGGGTGAAAGTTCTTATAGCGAAGTTAATTGCAGCCATCAGCAGGGACACTGATATAAAAAGTGGTAATAGTACTTAAAGTCAAATTGGGTGAATTACGATCCTCTTCGGCGGATAGGGATTCAAAACAAGTAGTCACAGAACTGGTCCTATTCAATAACGGTAAATGGAAATACGAATTAAGTCGCTATATTTCCATGAATCTATCTACTAAGAATACCAATATGTAGATGTGTGTGCGTGTGTGTGTATGTGTTTGTATACAGAGAGAGAGGGGGGCGAGGGAAAGGGAGCGAGAGGGAGATGGAGAGAGAGAGAAGGGCTTTATACTGTAGATAAAAGCAAAATCACAAACATATATATGTAATTTATATGTATGAGTATGTGTGTTTTTATGTGAATGTGTGTGTGCGCGCGAGCGTGTGTGTGTGCGCGCGAGCGTGTGTGTGTGCGTGTTTGTATAT
>NC_068983.1:5847073-5850286 GCF_001194135.2 Octopus bimaculoides | reverse complement strand
TATATATATTTATATTTATAGAGTGTTAGATAACTAGATAGATGATAGATAAAGAGATAGACAGACAGACAGACAGATAGACAGGTAGGTAAGTAGGTAGGTAGGAAGTAAGGTAGTTAGCTAGGTAGCTAGATAGATAGATAAAGGAGCCATAACGTCTGCGGGATCACTTGAGCCGTGTCTGACTATAAAGAACACGATGATCGAATGGATCCCAACAGATCTAGTATAAAACAATAACAACATATATATGAGAGAGGAATGAGAATGTATAACACTACTGCATTTCTAGTGGTGGTGGTGGCGGTGGTGGTGTGCGTGGTTAAAAATCACATTTAAATGTTAGAGGATGGTGGTGCTGATGCATTTCTCGGGGATGGGGTTGGGGGTGGTAGCGGGGATTCGAAAGGCGAGAGATGGTTTGACAGGCGGAGTTTAGACAAAGGAACAAGAACGATAGGAAGGCGGCATTGAATAGGTATAGCATATTTGGATGCTGGAGGCGGTAAGAGTGGACTAATGACAGACAGGTGGAAGATTGAGCGAAAAAAAAAAAAATAGAAAAAGTAAAAAAGAAAGAAGTGAAGGAGTAAAAATAGATTGATAGATAAATAGACAGACAGAGAGATAGATAGATAGATGGAAACAAAAATTAAAGGAATGAATAAAATAAACCTTTATTCGCTGTAACATTTACGCTTGTACAGAATCGCATACACACGCACGCACATTCATTTATAAACACACGAACTCATGGCCTGTTAAACGTACGTAGATATGGACAGACATGTCTTCACTTAAAAAGCATACACACAGAAACACACACACACACACACACACACACACACACATATATATACGTACATGTAGGCATACGCTTCTATATTGTAATTCCTGACGTCCATTACACAAAAATGGCGTGTGCCTACATGGTGGTTTAGGAATCACGCTTACATGAACATACACGTGTATCTTAAGTGTGATGCTTATGTCTATCAAAGCACTTAACAATACCTATGTATTTATATATATATATATATTTTTTTGTCTTGTCTAATATTCGTTTCAATCATTGGATTGCGGCCATGCTGGGACACGGCCTTTAAGAGTGCAGTCAAGCAAATCGACACGCATTACTTAGATTATTTTTGAACCTGGTACTTAGTTATTCTATCGCTCTCTTTTTTGACGAACCGCTAATTTATTGTTGCGTAAACAAACCAACAGCGGTTGTCAAATGGTGGAAGGAGGCCAACACCAGACACACCGAGACACACAGACACATACAGACACACACGAACACACACACACGAACACATGCATAGATATATACATATATGGGATGAGCTTCTTTCAGTTTCCCTCTAGCAAATCAACTCACAATGCTGTGGTCCGCTTGGGGTTACAGTAGAAGATTAGATGCCTTCCTAAGGTGCCTTGCAGTGGAACTGAACCCGGAACCATGTGTTTTGAAGGGAACCTCTAACCCCATAGACACGCCTGCGACTATGTGTATGTATGTATGTATGTATGTGTGTATGTATGTATGTATGTATCTCTCTCTCTATCTATCTATATATATACATATATATATATATATATATATATATATATACATACATAGAGAGAGAGATAGATGTATATATATGTATATATATATATGTATATATGTGCATATATATGTATATATGTATCTACATGTATCTACATAGAGGTATGTATGTGTGTGTGTGTGTGCGCATGCGCGCGTGTGTATAAATATAGTCTTTTACATTTATTCTTATACATGTTTCAGCCCTAAGGCTGTGGCCATGTTGGGGCATCGTACGTACATAAGAAATTAAAATGTTAAGGAGATAAGAAATTTTGTGATAAACTTTATTGGCTTACATCTGTTTCTGCCATGAGATGCAATGCACTCATAGCTGAATACTTGTATAGCACCTTATAGCTTCGTCAGAGTTTCAAAAATTAACTGCAAACGGACATACACACACACACATATGTATGTGTGTGTGTGTCATTGTGTCTGTGTTTGTGTGTCTTTGTGTCTGTGTTTGCTTTACCACCACCACCACCACTACCTATGAATGAAAAAACCTATGTATAAAAAATAATCCAGCCATTGTCAAGAAAACTTTGTTCAGACAACACTGACGGATGTGGATGAATAACCATTCTCAACCGGTCAGGATTCACTGCATGGTTTGTACTATTGATCCTTTCGATCGCTGAATAGAAACTGTGGCTCACGAAGGTTCCGTTCGGGTGATTTTCCTCAGCCACTATCTGATCGTTGTACGTTAATCCGTCGTAACGTTACCCATTTACAGCCCAGCGGACTGGAGCTACGTGAAATAAAGTGTATTCAGATATATCTAGGCTTAATTTACCGTGATTAGAGCGTTGAGCTAACGATCGGGAGGTTGAGTTCCATACTCGGACAGAGCTGTGTGTTGTGTTCTTGAGCAAGACACTTTATTTCACGTTACTTCTATTCACTCAACTGTCGAAATGAGTTGCGACGTCACTGGTGTCAAGCTGTTTCGGCCCCTTTGCCTTTCCCTTGGACAATATCGGTGGCGTGAAGTGGGGAGGCTGGTATGTATGGGTGACTGCTGGTCTTCCATAAACTATCTTGCCCGGCCTTTGAGGGGAACTTTCTAAGTGCAATCCCAATGGTCATTCGTGACCGAAGTGGGGGGGGGGTCTTTACTGCTTACTCCTTTACTGATTTAGTGTACGGTCAAATCTGAGAGAGGAAACCTTCAAACAAATGCGCTTCAATTACGGCCACCCCTCCTTTTATTAACATGTAGTAAGGTGCATTATTTAACTGTTGTTTAGCTCTAAACGATCTGACCCTCGTTCAAAGATGATCCATCCACGACCATCTCATCCTTCTCTAAAGTTTCTGCGTATTTACGACTACAATATCTAAATGTGTCCAGCTATTTTCAAGGTGTCAGGCTGGTTCGTACTGCTGTTGTTTCTTCATGTCTGAGAGTAGTGTATATATATATATATATACATGCATGTATGTACTTTAGTGACGTTTGTACTTATGCATTTTGCTTTTAAATTACGACTGGCCACCTTAATAATCTATATATACACTCTATTTCTGTGAGGGTTTAAATAGGTACGTTGTTCGAAAATCTCCTGTACGACATGACTCACACTCTCATGAAACTGGTGAGAATATTTAGAGTA
>NC_068983.1:5845721-5846761 GCF_001194135.2 Octopus bimaculoides | reverse complement strand
ATATATATATATATATATATATATATATATATACACTCATATATATATGGTTATATACACATACATACATACGTACATACATGCATACATGCATACATACATACATATATACATACATACATACCCACATACATATATAATGTGTGTTTTAAGATTTATTCTTTAGACTCATTATTAGAAAAAGGCGAGAGTGCATTCACCGAAAACGTCATCAAACAAGAATGAATCTCGAATGTGTTTATTTTCATTGTAACAATATTATTGTTGTTCTCGTTGTTACAGTTGTAATCGTGAAAGTTATTGTTATTCTGGTTGTTGGTATTAATGTTATTTTTGTTCTTTTCCAAGAGTTCATGTTGCTGAGATTCAATGGTTTTTATCACCAGTTTTTTTTTTTGTATTTTAATTTTTAAATTACATGCATATAATTAATAAACGCACTTGTACACAGAGGTTTCCCCAGCACGATTGTACACATGATTTAAATTGATATTTACAATTGAAACACTGGTGTGTGAATGTTTAATTGCTTTATTAACGCCTGCCTGTGCATGTACGAACATTTTGATGTACATCCAGTGTTTCAGAGAGATTCTGTATGTTTTCGTGTATGTATGTTTGAGCGTACGTGTGTGTATTCGTGTGTGTATATATGTGTATGTGATTGAGTGGGGTGTCATGGTGGCTGGCGGGCGAATTATGGAGTGGTCGGCTTCTGTGTGTATGCATATAATAAAGGTGAAACGAAAAATCATTTATGAACGTTGCTGTCATCATTTGTCTGTCTCTGTTGTTGTGTTTCCGTGCTTCTGTGTACACCGGGCGTTTGTTTGAGTGAATTGAAAAGAAAAACATGGAACGCTGAGTGAGTGAGATATTGGGGGGGGGGGAGTGAGTGGGAGTGAAGGATCGTTTAAAACTATTTAACATCTGAGAAAGAATATTTCACCCGAGTACGAACTGGAGTAACGATTTACACAAATATATT
Source organism: Octopus bimaculoides (assembly GCF_001194135.2). NCBI lineage: Eukaryota > Metazoa > Mollusca > Cephalopoda > Octopoda > Octopodidae > Octopus > Octopus bimaculoides. The sequence goes on along the minus strand of NC_068983.1, from coordinate 5,845,773 downwards.
ATATACAAAAGACTTTTAAAAGATTTTATGTATATTATATTAATATCATATA
>NC_068983.1:5840835-5844201 GCF_001194135.2 Octopus bimaculoides | reverse complement strand
CACACACACACACACACACACACACACACACACACACACACACACACACACACACACACACACTGACATACACGTTCATATATATTTGAAATACACGTGTGTGTGTGTGTGTCTGTGTGCGAGCGTATTTCGAAGTGATTTTGATTTAAGACTATGTTTTGAAAATAAAACAATTACAGCATTACAGAATGAAAGACATGCCACCCATTTAAAAGCCCCCAGAATTCTTCACTTATTTGGCGTCAAAATTTTCATCGCAACAACTGCGATTTGGTTGTTGAGAAATGAAGACAGAGGGCTATGGAGGAATAGATAGATAGATAGATAGATAGACAAACAGACATACAGACAGACAGACAGACAGATAATTTTCGATAATGTTTTCTATAAATGAAACAGCTTCAATAAACCTGTCTTAGTGAAACTTCGAAATCATTATTCACAATATATATCAAACTCCGTAAAAGTAATCAATGGCGGGATTTTCTTTTTGTTATGCGTGCGCATATACAATATATATTATGATAGATATACATATACATACATACATACACACACACACACACACACACACACACACACACACACACACACATATATATACATATATGTATATATATATATGTAGGTCAAGTACAGGCATACATTTCTAATTTTGACTTAGTGTATTTATCATTGAATATTCTGGAAGCATGTGTGGTTGTTTGTTTGTATTTTCTGACAGTTCATTTTTTACTGTATCTTGCTATCTATCCGCCATCATAACTTTCTTTCCTTCTTCGCTTCCTGTCAGTTTCCAATATTTCTCGTTGCAATCCTCCGCTGTCGTCGTTGTTGTTGTTGTTGTTTTTGCTACTCTATGTTTTGTTAGGATGAAGGGTTGGCAGAACGTCAGAAAAAGATCTACCGGCCCTCCTTTCAGAGCTCAAATTCCGCTGAGGTCAGCTTTACACTTCATCCTTTAAAGCTCAATAAAATAAAGTACCAATCAAGTAGAAGAGTCCATATAATCAACTAAATCCCTCTTCTCTTAATTCCAGGTCTTGTCTCTGTCTTAGAAACAATTATTCCAGCTGTAGTTGCATAAGGCGGAGAGCTGGCACAATCGTTAATACACCAGACATAATACTTAGCGGCATTCCGGCTTTACGTTCTGAATTCAAGTTCTCCGAAGTCGACTATGCCCTTCATCCCTTCGGGATCGATAGAAGAAGTAGCAGTTGAGCACTGGAGATCGAAGTAACCGACTATCATCCCCACCCCCACCGAAATTGGTAGCTTTGAGAAGAAAAAAATTGAAACCGTTATTGTTCATGCAATTCTTCAACGTCAGATCCAGTAGATCTGTATTCCAAGACTTTACAGGTATAACCATGACGATGTAAATTCAATAATACATTATCCAATGTACCTTTCCGGTTTCTAAAGAACCGTTACTCGAATTAGTAGTTTCATCAGGAATCATAGTTTGACTCTGAACTCTCATTTCATTATAGAGACATCTGTGAAGGCGGCGACTAAGTACAATCGTTAGCACGCCGGACAAAATACTTAACGGAATCTCGTCTGTGTTTATATTCTGGGTTCAAATTCCACCGAGATCGACTATGTTTTTCATCCTACCTGGGTCGAAAAAACAAGTACCAGCTGAACACTGGGGTCGATGTAATCGACTTACCCCTAATCCTAAAAATGCTACCATTACTGCAAAATTTGAAGCTATTATGTAGAACTCTCGATCCAATGTGCTTATGATCAAAATCACTCCAACCGCGAACATCACGTATTATTTAGCCTAGCAGTTTTATGAGAGAATAAAGTTTGATATTAGCCCTGGTTCCTCTAAAACATATTTCTCATTCTGGCAGAAGGCCAGCAAATTTGAGGCAAAAAGAAAGTCGCTTACATCGATATTTATTTTATCGAATCCGAAACACGGTAAAAAGCAACGTGGCACAATTTGAACTCAGAACGAAAAGAGCAGCTAAGCATTTCGTTGGGGGTGGTGACCCTTTTGCCAATTCTCCGCCTTCTCATAATATCTTTTAGGGAGGAGGGTAAGGCGATTGCACCGACCCCAGTACTCACCTGGTACATATTTTATCGACTCATAAAAAATGAAATGCAAAGTCGACCTCGGTGGAATTTGAATTCAGTACTTAAAGCAGGAAGAACTAAGGCATTTTGTTCAACACTCTATCGGGTCTGCAAGCTTACTTCCTTTGGTTTCAATTTTTATTTTGCACAAAGCCAGCAATTATGAAGCCGGCAGAAATGTCGCTAAGCATTTCCTCCAACTCCGGCTGCTCGCTGCCTTCCTCATCCGATAATGGTTTAAACAACTGGTACGAGGCCAGTAATTTTAGGGAAGGTGCAAGTCGATACCTCTTTTTTTACCGACAAAGAAAGGATGACGGGCAAAGTCGACCACGGCAGAATTTGAACTCAGAACGTAAAGGCGGATGAAACGCCGATAAGTATTTCGTTCGGCAAGCTAACTTTTCAACCGGCTCGTCGTCTTCTACCTCTAATAATCCTTTCTATTATAGGCACGAAGCCTGTAATTTGCGGAAGAGGAATAGTCGATTACATCTCAACTGAAACTCATTTTATCGATCCCCATGGACGAAAGGCAACGTCGGCCTCGGCGGAATTTGAACTCAGAACGTAGCGGCAGACGAAATGTTCTACCTCTAATAATATCAATATTTTATTCCATTCTAACTTACTGAAATCTTTTGCTTTAATTTCTTTTAAGTATCTTTTAATTAATTAATAATTAAACAATTCTATTCAAATTTATTTCTCATATCGGATGTTATATCTTCTAATGGTATCAATATTTTAATTCTATTTTTAAAGCTATTTGAAAATTGTTTGTCATTTTTCGTGTTATTTCGTATTATTTAAACCGCCAATGTTCAGGAAATGACAGCCCTGCCTAAGTACATTCAGAGCCTCTTTAGTTTTTATAACACTAAACAACTCAAGTATAACTAAAATGTTTAACTTTGATATTAAATAATAATAATAATGATAATAATTAATATTACTATTATTATTATTATTATTATTATTATTATTATTATTATTATTATTATTATTATTATTTGGCGTCTTTTTCCTCTGTCAATTGACAGACTGCCTCAGTTATGTACGATTATGTGTTATTATGAAAGACATTTTCAGTCATGATACTAGACACACACACACACACACACACACACACACACACAGACACACACAGACACACACACACACAAACAAGCACACATACACACAAGCAAACAAACACAGACACATACACACGCACACTCTCACACGCATATAAGCATGCATATGTATGTATATATATATATATATATA
>NC_068983.1:5839272-5840110 GCF_001194135.2 Octopus bimaculoides | reverse complement strand
GCTTGCTTCCCAACCAAGTGGTTTGGGGTTCAGTCACACTGCCTGACTGCCTGGCACCTTGGGCTAGTGTTTTCTATTACACCCTTGGGACGACCAAAGCCTTGTGAGTGGATTTGGTAGACAGAAACTGAAAGAAGCTCGTCGTATATATGTGTGTGTGTGTGTGTGTGTGTGTGTGTGTGTGTGTGTGTGTGTGTATTTGTGCGTCTGTGTTTGTTCCCCCCACCCACCATCGCTTGACACCGATGTTGGTATGTTTACGTGGATTTGCTTGGCTAAAGGTGGTACTCCAGCATGGCTGCATTCAAATGACTGAAACAAGTAAAAGAATTTATATGTATGCAAATCTTAAAAATCTTTAAATTGCTTCAGCTTCAAAGCTGTGGCTATACTGGAGCATATGTACATATGATTAAGACATCACAAATATATGAATTTTCTCTTCAGACACATCTTATCCTACTAATCGATGGAAAACGACACGGTGGCTAAAATACCAATGGACGCCTGCTACATGTAAATACAAAAGTAAAGTCAGTAATATCCCCTTTGATGTAGTAAGACAATAATAAATTTTCATGAATTAATATATAATACAATGGTTGATGTGTTTGATGTACATTACTGAGTAATGTACATTACTGAGACAACACAAGACATATTTCGATTTTATTGGACCTCGTCAGCGAAGGTTTGTTTAACCGTTACTTCAAACTTATAAAGATTTGAGAAGCATATAGGGACTTTTTAGAAGAGGGACTGGTGTTATTGTATATAAGTAATGACTAATCTTGTCTCTGGAATATATGTATATATATATATATATATATATATATAT
>NC_068983.1:5830329-5834535 GCF_001194135.2 Octopus bimaculoides | reverse complement strand
AGAACAAGGCTAGGGCAATTTCTAATAAAAAAAATTAATAGAGTTAATTACGTGGCGACATCTATCTACCTTCATCTGTCCCCTCTCTGATAATTTCTACTTTACCCTCCGTACCCTTATTTTCCCTTTATTCTCGCTCATTTTGGAACCACATTATTTGTCGTCCTGTGATTATCTCTCCATCCTCCTTACCTATATCTTTATCCATCTGTCTACCTACCTACCTACCTACCTATCTATCTATCTATCTATCTATCTATCTATCTATCTATCTATCTATCTATCTACCTATCTATCTATCCATCTATTTGTTTATCTATCCATCTATCAATCTAATTATCTATGGGATGTGTAATCTATCTATTTACATGTCTATTTATATCCCTATCAATGTATTTATATTTCTTTCCTTCCTTCTTTCTTTCTTTCAATATATCCTTCTGTTTGTGTATTTCCCTATCTATCTCTCTCCCTCTCTCCCTCTCTCTCTCTTTGTATTTATTTATTCATCTATCTATCCGTCTGTCTGTCCATCTGTCTATCTGTCTATTTGTCAGTTTGTCAGTTTGTCAGTCTGGCTTTCTATCTGACATTTAACTATTTTTTGTTGTTTTTGTTTTTAATATTGTCTGTTACATACCAAGAACAATAATAATAACTTCTAACTTTGACACCAAACCCAAAATTTCGGAGAAAAGGGATCAGTCGTCTCTACATCAACCCCTAGCATCATAATGATACTCCATTTACTCGATCCAGGAGAGATAAGGGTCAAAGTTAACTGCAGCAGGAGGTGAACGTTCGCAAATAGGCCTGAGAAATACCGCAAGGTATTGTTTGAAGACACTCTAACGACTCTGCCAGCGCATCATCGCTTTACCAACTGCAAGAATAAGCAGAGGAAGAATCCGAGAGAAAACAGAAAAGATTGTATCTCATTCCTTCTAGAGATGAACTTATTTCTTCCTTTTGTCAATTGTAGGACTAAATACGGGACACGAAATTACGAAAAAGCTTCACACATTTTCTTTATACTGATCCGATCATGTTTATGTTATTCCTCATATGCGTGCGTGTGTGTGTGTGTATTTGCATGCATATATGTATGTATGAACATAGTTTGTGTGAGTGTATGTACACACATATATATACATATATTTGCATACACACCTACATATAACTGTGCGCGTGTGCATATTGATAAACGTATATTTATTAATATATGCATGAATATACACGCGCACACACACACACACACATATACAATCATCTATGCATTTCACATGCACACACACATTATATATATATATATATATATATATATATATATATATATATATATATATATATATATATATATATATATACACACACTCACACACACACACACACACACACACACACACATATATATTTATATATATATACTTACATACATTGCAAAACATGATGGAAGAGGGGAAATGGTAACGTTAATAATAGTCATGGAAGACACATGTGGGTTTATCTAATCAAGCATATATGTGAATGCATGTGCTTGCATTTACACGTATGTAAATGTATATATGAGTATGTGTGCACATATATATGCGTGTATGCATATGTATGTATCCATGTGCGTATGTACATGCATTCGTGAAGTCGTACAGACGCAATATACATGAATATTGCAGCCAGACTAGGATGACACATATGCGCACGCATGATGTGGTAATAAAAACGCCCGCTTCCGGCAAACCAGGTCTTCGATCTACTTTCGCTTTCCCTTACAAGCATCACATTCCTCACAGTCTTTGATTGACCTCTCATGGTGACCTCACATATTTCACATAACTAAGACGGTATCACAAGAAAATCGGATTCCTTTCTTCGTCACATATTTTGTTGTTTGCTGTTTCATCTATTTGTTTCTACATTGCTTTTATTTTGTCAAGGCCAAAAGTAAAAAGAAGAGTTATCCAACCTTGAATAGACTAACAGGCTCTGTCCCTTTCACAAGGTCTACAAGTGCACACAAACTTCTCCTTTTTGCTCTAGTTTACCTACTTCTCTCAAGAAGTACCAGAAATAGGAACCGTTACAAATTATTCTGGACGATTTTACTAGAAATACGCGAGTGTTTTGTCTAAGTATAAAGGAGTACTTTTCATCTGCTTATTACAATGGATGGCATTTAGCGAAGTGTGGGCTTAGGAGGTATTTACAGTAACATATCTAAAGTTCATCTATAAAACTTTATTCACCCACCTTAATCAGGTGCACCCTCCACTCTGAACACAGCTAAAGAGAAATTAGTTTAAACCAAATCTAGGGAAAATAAGTGAAGTGGGCTGACGGCATAAACTTGGATAATGTTAAGGACCTTAAACTAAGATCAAAACTAAGGCCCGTTGAAATATAAACGTATGGCATAAATTTGGATAACGTTTGATGAATTTTAAGATAAAGTTAAAGACTGCTGGACTTTAGATATAGGACCTTAAGTGAAGGGCAAGTTAATGATCACTGGACCTTAGACAAAATAAAATTTACCATCCCGTTTATCTCTATCTTTGACTGTTTGTCCATATCAGCTTATTAATGGAAAGTCCTTAAAGATGGAAAGTCTTAAAGATGGAAAGTCCTTGCTGCACTGTATTTTTAAAAATATACAAGGTGATCATCAAAGACATGAAGAAAGTTGAGGCAAAATGATCGAAGTACCCCAATGGGATAAATTTCAATAAGAATTCGGGAGCGATATATTGAATGCTGCATGAAGCAAATTCTTAAAGAATTGAAATTTCCTCTAAGTTAGAGAAGGCCAATAAACATTTAGCGGTAACTTTTAGCGACATTTAAAGAGAAAGGGAGGCAATTTCGAGTAAACCTCTTCAAGGTGGTGCTCCAACGTGGCCGCAGTCTAATACCTAAAACAAGTAATAGATAAATGAAGATCCATTTTATGTGCACTTCGTAATTGATTTGTGCTTATTTCGTGTTTGCTATGTATGTAATTTCGTATTATTTATGAGAATTTTTCAATTTATTTCCCATCTATTTCATGTGTAATTCGTCATGAATTTGCGAAAAGTTTATCTTACACCACACTGGGGCATATTTAGTCAATATTTATTTGTCAGAGAGCAGGCTTGTATTTATAATAAAAAATAAAATATAAAAAATGAAGTTCCACCGAAGCATCCCATGGTTTAAATTTAACCAGCCATCAACGTATTTAACCATCTATAAATCTATCGTTCCTTCGTATATCCATCCATCCGTTCAGCCATAAATTCCATACATCCATAAATTCATTCATTCACCCATCCATCCATTCATCCATCCATTCATCCATCCATTTACTTACTTCGATGTAAGTATGTGTGTATGTATGTATGTATGTATGTATGTATGTATGTATGTATGTATGTATGCTGGTAGGTAGGTAGGTAGGTAGGTAGGTAGGTAGGTTTGTGTGAATATTTATATATCTATCTATCTATCAATCTATCTATCTATATGTTTGTCTGCCTATCTATCTTTTTATCTATCTATCTTTTTATCTATCTATCTATACCTATATATTTTCTATCTACCAATTTTTCCGTCTATTTATCTATCTACCTACTTAGTAATCTTTTTATCTATCTATTTACTTATGTTTCAATCTATATTTCTATCTATCTATCTATCTATCTATCTATCTATTTGTATGCATTGGCATAGAATTACGTAGGCAGGTAACTATGTGAGTATGCATCTTTGTGCACATATAGAACATTATATGAGTACGTAATCAATTTAAATATATATACTCATGTGGAGGAAGTTTTTTATGCGGGTATATGTCTGTGGGAGCGGGGTGATTATCAAATTCAAACGAAATAAAAATGGGTATTACCGTACACATATCAATACACTGATCATGTATGATATATATGCGTATATATGTGTGTATGTGTGTGTGTGTGTGTGTGTGCATACGCACATGTGCTCGTATTCATGTAAAGATATACATGCATACACATAAGTGAACATACAACTGCAATTGTTTATTGTACACGATTGCAAATGTTTCCTAACATTCGATATGGTTAGCCAAGTCGGGATTTTATCTCAGTGTTCATAAGATATCTGCCTGGATTTAAAATCCCTATTCCTTTGTGTGTAAATTTGTACATATACATATACATACATACATATATATATATATATATATATATA